>NC_037689.1:117962325-117982725 GCF_003255815.1 Theropithecus gelada | reverse complement strand
TTTTTTTTTTTTTTTTTTTTTTTTTTTTTTTTTTGAGATGGAGTTTTGCTCTTGTTGCTCAGGCTGGAGTGCAATGGTGGGATCTCGGCTCACCGCAACCTCTGCCTCCCAAGCAATACTTCTGCCTCAGCCTCCCGAGTAGCTGGACTTACAGGCATGTGCCACCATGCCCGGCTAATTTTGCACTTTAGTAGAGACGGGGTTTCTCCGTGTTAGTCAGGCTGGTCTCAAACTCCCGACCTCAGGTGATCTGCCTGCCTCGGCCTCCCAAAGTGCTGGGATTACAGGTGTGAGCCACCGTGCCCGGCCCTGACCTCCCACTTCTACCTTCACTCCTTACATGCTTCGGCTGTGCCTCCTGGAACACTATTCCATGATTAACAAACTCTTCTGCCATCCACAAACTCATCCCTGAATATCCACGTTTCTAGGTTTCCCATGAAGACGGAGCTTCCTTTACAGCCCTTTCCAGTGAAAGTGATCTATACCAACACACCGCATGTACTGCATAGGGAGGAGGTAAGGTACATATCCTCTTCCAGCCACACTGCACCTTTCAAACCATTCCTCCTCCACCCTCAGGCAAAACCCCCTGATCCTTCTTCCTCTGAGTTTCATGATATTTGACTCCACCTCTTTGCTGTCCTGTACTCATTCATCAAAGATGCTGGCATCTGGTTCACAGCCTTTCTTCTCACTCCAACCCCCAGGGGTGTTAAGCACTGCAAGAGAAAGTCACATAGATGAACAGGTTGGTACCACTCTGAATTCATGGTCACCAACATCAAGTGGACCTTCAATATTTCTGGGGATTCCTGTCATGTTTTCAACTCACTCTCTCATGTTCCCAACTGATTCTTCTCAATCTTCTTCATTTTCCTCAAAACTCCAACTCCTCAGCTGCCCCAAAGAACTCACCTCTTAAAGATAAGATAGAAGTCTCCAGATGGAAACCAACTTCCTACTACCAAACTAGAAATGTATTCACAGCCATCCTTTTCTGCTGTTAAAATGAAAGATATCCCTCTTCCAATCTAGGCGTAATTCCTTCATGTGCATTGTAGAGCCCATTCATGTACAGGTCTCCTCACTAGCCATACTCAACCTATTATTACCTCTTTTCTATTTTCAACCTCTCACTCTCTACTGGCCCCTTTCTCTTGGCTTTTTCAAAGGAAGTACATGAATATTCCAACATTATATAACATCCAAACAACACAGAAGCATAATGACAACCATAATAGCTAATGTTTATTGAGGACTTACCATGTACCAGGAACTGTTGCAAGTGCGTTGAGGTATTAACACATTTAATTCTCAGAATTACTTATAAAGTATATACTATTAGTATTTTCTCTTTTTTTTGAATTAAGAAACTGAGGAAAAGGAAGTAACTTGCCCAAGATTAACCAGATATGAAATACCAGAATCTGGATTTGAGCTCAAGTAGTCACAAACTGTGCTCTCTAAATGACCACATTTAAAGTGCCCCTGCTGTGTCCTGCCCCGTCCTGCCCCACTCCACCTCATTCTCCCTCCCCTCCTTAACTCTTCCCTTCCTTCCCCATAGGTAATGACTGGCAATAATTTTGTGTGTATATTGTGTGTACATTCGTGTGTGTATCTTTCCAGAAATTTTTGGCACATTTATATACACAGTACATACATGCTTTTTATCTCTACCCGTTCAGAGAAACTTCTCTATTAACAAACTATAGAAGTGACTCCTGAAAGTATAGTCTTACACACATGCTTTTAAATTGATACATAATATTTGTATAAATTTATAGGGTATATGTGGTATTTCGTTGCATGCATAGAATGTGTATTAATGAAGTCAGGGTATTTAGAGTATCCATCACCTCGAGTCTTTATCATTTCTATGTGTTGGGAACATTTAAAGTCCTCTCTTCTTGCTATTTGAAATGTACAATGCGTTGTTGCAAACTATGGTCACCCTACACTGCTATCAAACATTATAACTTATTCTGTGTAATTGTATGATTGTACCCATTAACCAATCTTTCTTCATCAACCCCCCACCCACATACACTTCCCACCCCCTCTGGTTTCTATCATTCTACTCTCTACCCCCATTAGATCAGCTTTTTTATTTCCCACAGATTAGTAAGAACATGTGATATTTGTCGTTTTGTCCCTGGCTTATTTCACTTAACATAATGACCACACATGTTGCTGCAAATGACAGGATTTCATTTTTATGGCTGAATAGTATTCCATTGTGTATAAATATCACAGTTTCTTTATTCATTTGCCTGTTAATGAACATTTAGGTTGATTCTGCATCCTGGCTATTATGAATACTGCTACAATAAACATGGGGGTGCAAGTATCTTTTGGTTATAGTGATTTCTTTACTTTTGGATAAATACTCAATCGTGAGATTGCTGGATCATATGGTGGTTCTATGTTTAGTTTTTTGAGAAATCTCCATGCTGCGTCCCATAGTGGCTGTACTAATTTACATTCCCACCAACAGTGCATATGAGTTCCCTTTACTCCGCATCCTCACCAACATCCGTTATTTGCTTTTTAATAACAGCCATCCTAACTGGGGTCAGACGATATCTAATTGTGGTTTTGATTTGCATTTCCCTGATAATTAGCGACGTTGAGCATTTTTTATGTATCTTTTGGCCATTTGTGTGTCTTCTTTGGAGAGATGTCTATTCATGCCCTTTGACCGCTTTTTAATAGAATTACTTTGTTGTTGTTGTTGTTGTTGTTGTCGTTATTTTTACTATGGTGTTGAGTTCCTTATATATTTTGAATATTAACCCCTTATCAGATATATAGTTTGCAAACGTTTTTCTCATTCCATAGGTTGCCTTTTTATTTTGTGTTTCCTTTGCTGTGCAAAAGCTTTTTGTTTAATTAAGTCACATTTGTCTTTTTTGTTTGTTTGTTTTGTTGCCTGTGCTTTTGAGGTCTTAGCCATAAAATATTTGCCTAGATAAATGTCCAGAAATGTTCCCCCCATTTTCCTCTAGTAGTTTTATAGTTTCGGATCTTATGTTTAAGTCTTTAGTCCATCTTAAACTGACTTTTGGCCGGGTGCGGTGGCTCAAGCCTGTAATCCCAGCACTTTGGGAGGCCGAGACGGGTGGATCACGAGGTCAGGAGATCGAGACCATCCTGGCTAACATGGTGAAACCCCGTCTCTACTAAAAAAAAAATACAAAAAACTAGCCGGGCGTGGTGGCGGGTGCCTGTAGTCCCAGCTACTTGGGAGGCTGAGGCAGGAGAATGGCGTGAACCCGGGAGGCGGAGCTTGCAGTGAGCTGAGATCTGGCCATTGCACTCCAGCCTGGGCGGCAGAGCGAGACTCCGTCTCAAAAAAAAAAAAAAAAAAAAACTGACTTTTGTATATGGTGAGAGATAAGGGTCCGGTTTCATTCTTCTGAATATAAATATCCAATTTTCACAGGACCATTTATTTGTGTGTGTGTGTGTCCCAATATATCCATGTAACAACACCAGCACCATTTATTGAAGACAGTGTCTTTTCTCCAATGTATGTTCTTGGTGCCTTTGTCTATAATCAGTTGGCTGTAAATACACTGATTTATTTCTGGATTATCTATTATGTTCGATTGGTCTATGTGTCTGTTATTATAACAATACCATGCTGTTTTGGTTACTATAGCCTTGTAATATAACTTGAAGTCATGTAGTATGATGCCTCCAGCTTTGTTCAGAAGGCTGCTCCTTCAGAGACTCTTTCACTGATTCCTTCTTTTCTCCCAGAATGCTATCCTTGGTAATCTCTTCTCTGTCCCCACTCCCTCTCTTGATAATCTCATCTTGTCTCCTGGCTTTAAACACCATTTATATTTCCATCCTAGACTTCTCCCTTAAACTCTAGACTTGTATGTCTAAGTGCATATTTGACTTCTCTGCTTGAATATCTAAAAGACATCTCATAGCACATGTCTAAAACTACCACCTGTTTCCTAAAAACTACTGAAATAAAATTAAAAATAAATAAAACATTACTTCTAGTCTCTCCCCATTCTGCCTCCCCACACACATCCGAAAACTTATATTACTGACAGCCTTCAGTTGATGACAATTGCATCCTTTCCTGTGCTTAGATCCAAACTCTTTGGTATTTCTTTGACTCGTCTCTTTCTCTCACATTCTATCTTCAAATAATCAAAAAAATCCTATTTAACTCTTCAAAATATATCAATAATTCACCCACTTCTCACAGCTCTCACAGCTACCATCCTGGTTCAAGTCATCATTATCTGTTGCCTGGGTTATTTCAATAGCCTCCTAACTAGTGTTATACCTCTGCCCCCTACCACAATCTACTCTCAACACGAGTCAGATTTTCCTATTAAAAATGAAAGTTAAATTAAAGTCTCTCCTCTGCTCAAACCTCTCCAATGGTTCCCCATCTCATTTAGAAGGAAATCAATATCTGTACAATAGCTTACAAGGTCTTTAATTGTCTGGATTTCTGTTATCTCTTTAACATCATTTCCTACTACTCTCCCCTACTTTCTCTGACTCTTCTCTAGTCACACTAACCTATTTGCTATTTCCCTTCCCTTCCCTTCCCTTCCCTCCCCTCCCCTCCCCTCCCCTTCCCCTCCCCCTCCCCCTCCCTTCCCTTCCCTTCCCTTGCCTTGCCTTGCCTTCCCTTTCCTTTTCCTTCCTTCCTTCCTTCCTTCCTTCCTTCCTTCCTTCCTTCCTTCCTTCCTTCCTNTTCCCTTTCCCCTTCCTTCCTTCCTTCCTTCCTTCCTTCCTTCCTTCCTTCCTTCCTGTCTTTCTTTCTTTCTTTCCTGTTTGTTTTTTATTTTTTTGTTTGTTTGTTTGTTTTTGTTTGTTTTTTTGATGGAGTTTCATTCTTGTCGCCCACGCTGGAGTGCAATGGCACGATCTTGGCTCACTGCAGCCTCTGCCTCCTGGGTTCAAGCAATTCTCCTGTCTCAGTCTCCTGAGTAGTTGGGATTACAGGCGCCTGCCACCATGCCCAGCTAATATTTTTGTATTTTTAGTAGAGATGGGGTTTTACCATGTTGGCCAGGCTGGTCCTGAACTCCTGACCTCCAGTAATCCACCCGCCTCGGCCTCCCAAAGCACTGGGATTACAGGCGCAAGCCACTGTGCCCAGCCTCCTTCCTATTTTTCAAACACACTAGCCATGTTCATACCTTAGGGTCTTTGCACTGGCTGTTCCTTCTACCTGGAAGGCTCTACTCTAGGTCTCCAATGACTACATCCCTCCCCTCCTTCAAGTCTTTGCTCAGATGTCACCTTCTCAATGAGGCATTGCCCTAGTCACTCCACTAATAATGTCATTTGCCCTCCCATCCCTTTTGCTCAGGGATGTAATTTTTCCATAGCATGCATTACCTTCTAACATACTATAAAATTTATTATATTATTATTTATTGTGTCTCTTCTCAACCAGACTGTAAACTCAATGAAGGCAAGGATTTACCTGTTTTTGTTCACTGTTGTATCCAAGATCCTGGCACAGGGTACACATTCAATAAATATTTGTTGAACGAATAAATGGAATACCACATTAACTACCATTAAAGTTTCCTATTCCTCATTATAGCAGCAATCCTGGAAATAGTTTTCTATATTCACAATCAAGATTAACATCATCAGTGATAGGTCATGTACCTTTGATATAATATGATAATGGCACTTTACCTTCCTGATCTTCCTTCCAGAAATCCATAACCCCTAACTATGAAACAAGCATCAGACAAACCCAAATTCTACAAAATACCTCAACAGACTTTTTAAAATTGTCCAAGTCAGCGAAAACAAGGAATGTCTGAGAAACTTTCACAGCCAAGAGAATCTAAGGAGACATAACAACTGAATACGATACAGTATCCTGGATGAGATCCTGGAACAGAAAAAGGAACATTAGGTAAAAAACTAAAGAAATCTGAATAAAACATAGACTTTAGTTAACAATAATCAACATTGGTTCATTAGTTGAGGCACATGGCCTTTCCACTTTCTCTTTCTGTGTAGCCTAATCCCTCTGTTCTTAAATCTGGGCTGATCTTAGGGACTTGCTTAACCAAAAGAATGCAGCAGAAATGACATTCTGGGATTTACAAGGCTAGTTCATAAGAAGCCTTGCAGCTTCCACCTGGGTTTATTGGGACACTCCCTCTTGGACCCTTGAGGCACCATGTAACAAGTCTGTCTACCCTGAGTCTGTCATTCCGTGAGGAGACCCTAGTTAGCCACATGAAGGGATGTCTGGAGAGAGAGAGGTGACCAACTTGCCCCCAACTGGTCTAGTCCTTCTTCCTCCTTTCCCCAAAACCAAAACCAAAACAAGAACTTGGTCCTCTTGCAGTATTCTGTAACTCAGTAAATGGTACCATCATCCATCCATTTGCACAAGCCAGAAACTAGGAAATCATCCTTGTTGTGTCCTGTCCCTCATCTTGCCCACTAAATGTCTCTTAAAAGCTTGCTTAGGCCAGGCGCGGTGGCTCATGCCTGTAATTCCAGCACTTTGGGAGGCTGAGGCGGGCGGATCAGTTGAGGTCAGGAGTTCATGAACAGGGTGGCCAACATGGTGAAACGCCGTTTCTCCTAAAAAAAAAAAAAAAAAAAAAAATTAGCCGGGCATGGTGGCACACGCCTGCAATCCCAGCTACTCAGGAGGTGCAGGTTGCAGTGTGCCAGGATCACTCCACTGCACTCCAGCCTAGGTGACAGAGCAAGACTCCATCTCAAAAACAAAAACAAAAACAAAAACAAAAAAGCTTGCTGCTTCTTTCTCAATGTCTACCACTCCTCCCACCACTTCTATCTAAGATACCTTCTTTTCTCAGTAATAGCTTTTTAATTGATCATCCTGCTTTGACTTTTGCCCCTCATCCAATACTTTTTACAGTCAGTGTGGTCTTTTTCACTTTTAAACTTTTTTTTTTTTTTTTTTTTTTTTTTTGAGACAGGGCCTCACTCTGTCACCCAGGCTGAAGTGCAGTGGTGTGATCATGGCTCACTACAGCCTTGACCTCTTAGGCTCAGGTGATCCTTCCACCACAGCCTCCCAAGTAACTGGGACCACAGGCGTGCACCACCACGCCTGGCTAATTTATTATTATTATTATTATTTGTAGAGATGGGGTCTCCCTATGTTGCCCAGGAAACTTTTCAATGATTCCTATTACTCTTAGGATAAAAACAAAATAATTAATATAGCCTCTGCGGCCCTGCATAGCATGGCCAATATCTACCTCTTCAGCCTCATAAAATTATCCACTTGATGTCTGAGCCCCAGCTACACTGGCTTTCTTTTGTCCTCCATATGCACTGGGCTTCCTCCTGCCAGAGGGTCTTTGTACGTGTTTTTCCCTTTGCTTGGAATGCTTTTTTTTTTTTTTTCCTGCTTCATCTGGTTAACTCCTGTGCAGTCTTCAAATCTCTGAAGAAGTTTTGCTTGGTCAGGAAAACCTCCCTGACCTCATAGTTCTGTGTGGCTCTCCTACAGAATAATTAATTGAGTAATTAATAGAGAACTCATCACAGTTGTAATTTTACATGTATTTGAATGAATATTTGAATAATGTCTATCTCCCTCACTAGACTATCAGCTTCATGTGGCAGGCGCCAAGATTGTTTTGCTTGGTACTGTGCCCACAGTATCTAACACAATGCCTAATACATACAAGGTGCTAAATATCTATTTGTTGGAGGAAGGAAGAGGAAAAAGCAAGAAAAAGATAAGGAGAGAAGTAGGGAAGGAGAGAAGGGAGAGCAAGGGAGGGGGATCTCCCCCCATGACTGAATATTTGTAAATGTTTATTCTCCTTGTATTTCTAACAGAGTTTGCTTTATATTTCTTATTCATGTCATTATGTGCATAAAGGTCCATGACAGTCACGTGTTCTTGGTGGAGTGCACCTTTTATCAATATTAAATATCCCTTTGCCAGGCATGGTGGCTCATATCTGTAATCCCAGCTACTCGGGGGGCTGAGGTGGGAGAATCACTTGAGGCCAGGAGTTCAAGATCAGCCTAGGCAACACAGTGAGACCCCCGTCTCTACAGAAAATACAAAAATTAGCTGGGTGTGGTGGCATGCACCTATTGTCCCAGCTACTCAGGAGGCTGAGGTGGGAGGATCACTTGGTCCCAGGAGTTCAAGGCTGCAGTGAGCTATGATTGCACTCCAGCCTGGGTGATAGAGCAAGACTCCAACTCTTAATTTTTGAGACAGAGTCTCACTTTGTCATCCAGGCAGGAGTGTAGTGGTGAAATTTCGACTCAATGCAACCTCAGCCTCCTGGGTTCAAGTGATTCTCCTGCCTCAGCCTCCCGAGTAGCTGGGACTACAGGCATGTACCACCACATCCAGCCAAGTTTTTATATTTTTAGTAGAGATGGCATTTCGCCATGTTGGCCAGGCTGGTCTCAAACTCCTGACCTCAGATGATCTGCCCACCTCGGCCTCCTGTCTCAGCCTCCCAGCATGCTGGGATTACAGGCATGAACCACTGTGCCTGGCCCCCCTTGTCTCTTTTAATACTGTTGGTTCTAAATTTATTTTTGTCTAATTCAAAAATTACTCCTTTTTGCTAGCATTTGGAAAACTCAAAGCTTTACTGTTTCTTTGCTCACCGCTATTTCTTATATTCCACATGTTCCTCTTTTTTGGATTCATTTTTCATTTTTGCTGTACTACATACTTGAATAACAAATAGAGGCTCTGAATATGTGTGAACATTATAATCTGAAAATTGGAGTTTTGTTCCTTGCATTATTTCCCCTCCACCACCTCCATGCAGGGTCAATTGTGCTATTTATTCATTTTGGTTCTTCTCTTTTATGCTATAGTTTTTCTCCAAATATTTATCATAATCCTTTGATATCTATTTACACCAGTGAATAAGGGATAAGTCAGTTAACAAAGATAGCTTACCTGGGTTTCCTCTGCAGTTACATTGGTCTGTGTCCCCTTACTGGCCTGACACTTAAGTAGAGGACTTTGTGTAAGTGTGTTGAGTGTCTTGACCCATCAGACTTCACTTTAAGGTGGGTGGGTACAGAGGAGACAGAAAGGTTGGTCCTTTCCCTCCCTACGAATTGTCAAAATAATTTTACTCTAGAGTAATCACCCAATGGACTCTTCCTGCACACTTCACAGACAAAATTAATTTACTGTAATACCAAGGTATTACAGTAAAGAAAGAGATCAATTGACACTAGGCTAGCAATACAGGAGACAGAGTTCTAACTCAAATCAGCCTCCTTTAGAATTCTGAGGTTAGGGTTTTCATGGTCAACTTGGTGGACAGCGGGCTAGGGAATGGGTGCTGCTGATTGGTTGGGGATGAAATCACAGGGGTGTGGCAAACGGTCCTCGTGGGCTGAGTCCACCTCTGGGTAAGGCCACAGGACCAGTTGAGACATAAGTTATGGGTCCAGGCAGAGTCAGTCGGTTGCCGGAAAATCTGAAAAAAAGTCTCAAAACACCAATTTTAGGCTCTACAATAGTGATGTTATTCATAGGAGCAATTGGGGCAGTCACAAATCCTTTGGCCTCTGACCACATGACTCCTGAGCAGTAAGGGATTATACAAACTACACCTACATTTTTGCAGTATTCAAGTCCCTCCCATAATCCTAATCTTGTCACCTTTCATTAGTCTTACAAAGGCAGTTTTCAGGCCCTAAGCAAGGAGTGAGTTAGTTTTAGTGAGGGACTATTATCATCCTTAATTTTAAGTTAAGCTATAAACTAAATTCCTCCCGTGGTTAGCTTGGCCTGTGCCCAGTAGTGAGCAAAGACAGCTTAGAGGTTAGGAGCAAGATGGAGTTATCCATGTCAGACTTCTTTTACTGTCATAATTTTGTAAAGTCAGTTTCAATCCCCGCTTTGGATTTCAGCACACTTCAATCCTGAGGTGTGAGTTACAGAGATAGGAAAAGGCGGATGACTATTCCAACTTCTTCCTGCTGATGGGGCATAGTTGGAGTAGGATTTGCCCCAGGGTAAGAAGAGTGAAACTGTCTTGCAGTTGTTTGTATGTATTCACAAGTGCCTAATTAGGATCCCAAGGTCTGTATAAGAAAACATTAGCACTTTTATCTACAGCTTTAGTACAGTTCTTAAGTGAACAGCAGACTTAAAATAAATAATAAGCCCTAACATAAGGAGTAAAAATCCTAGCTTCAGGTGTCGCTGTAGAAATGATGTGAAGCCTTGAGGGACCTAGGTGAATGACCTTGAGAACCAATCATATACTGGGTCATCAGCAGAGACTCAAAAACAATGGGCTGGAATCCAAAAACAATTAGCTGGAATCTAGTAACAGGTATACTATGTTTTTCCAAAACATAATTTTTCTCTGTCCAGTTTTTCAATTCTACCAAAGACAAATAAATCATAGTAAGACCAATTTATTTGCAAAATAAGTATGAGTCTTATTACACTTAGCTTAATTATTTGCATAAAGAGCAGCAAGAAAAATTATTTGCGGCCGGGCTCGGTGGCTCAAGCCTGTAATCCCAGCACTTTGGGAGGCCGAGACGGGCGGATCACGAGGTCAGGAGATCGAGACCATCCTGGCTGACACGGTGAAACCCCGTCTCTACTAAAAAATACAAAAAACTAGCCGGGTGAGGTGGCGGGCGCCTGTAGTCCCAGCTACTCGGGAGGCTGAGGCAGGAGAATGGCGTGAACCCGGGAGGCGGAGCTTGCAGTGAGCTGAGATCCGGCCACTGCACTCCAGCCTGGGTGACAGAGCGAGACTCCGTCTCAAAAAAAAAAAAAAAAAAAAAAAAAATTATTTCCCAAAAGCTTTAAAAAAAAAAAAAAACAAAACCTGGCTTTGCTGGAACTTCTCATAAGGAATCTCAGATTAGACCTTTTAACAGCCTCTTGAGCCCAGCCAGGGATTTATTTGTACCTGCAGATAACGTGTGAATTGGGTGAATTGCTCTCTTCTCAAGGTACCAAAATAACTTGGGGTTCCTGGGCCTGGCAGAAAGTAACATTCTTTACTTGCCACAGGTTTGGAACCCTGTAAAGGACAAAGTATGAGGCCAGTTTTTCTAAGGGGCTCTTATCAGCTCTATAGGTAAACCTCAATTTGCCAATACAGTCTGAAAACATGTCATTCCAGTAAAAGCCTTGGTAATATAACCAGTGTCCCCAACTGTGTTCTGTTACAAAAGAAAATAGATTCTTATTGAACTTATACAAATAACTATATTGCCATAAGTTAAGAATAATCACAAATAGTCTGCAAATTCTGGAGAAATCAGGTAGAGAGAAAGAAATATGCTCCAAATTTTGTTCACAGGAGTATACTTTACTCAATTGTTAAAAGCTGTCAAATAGCTCAAAAGAAAAAAAAAAAAAAAAGTTGGCCAGGCATGGTGGCTGTCACCTGTACTCCCAGCATTTTGGGAGGCTGAAGTGGATGGATCACTTGGGGACACGAGTTCGAGACCAGCCTGGGCAACATGGCGAAACCCTGTTTCTACTAAAAATACAAAAATTAGCTGGATGTGGTCACGAGTGCCTGTAATCCCAGCACTTTGGGAGGCTGAGGTGGGTGGACCACTTGGGGACAAGAGCTTCAGACCAGCCTGGGCAACATGATGAAACCCCATTTCTACTAAAAATATAAAAATTAGGCCGGGCGCGGTGGCTCAAGCCTGTAATCCCAGCACTTTGGGAGGCCGAGGCGGGTGGATCACGAGGTCAGGAGATCGAGACCATCCTGGCTAACATGGTGAAACCCCGTCTCTACTAAAAATACAAAAAAAAAAAAACTAGCCGGGCGTGGTGGCGGGCGCCTGTAGTCCCAGCTACTCGGAGGCTGAGGCGGGAGAATGGCGTGAACCCGGGAGGTGGAGCTTGCAGTGAGCCGAGATCGTGCCACTGCACTCCAGCCTGGGCGACAGAGCGAGACTCCGTCTCAAAAAAAAAATATATATATATATATATAAAAATTAACTGGGCGTGGTCACGAGTGCCTGTAATCCCAGTTACTTGGGAGGCTGAGACAGGAGAATTGCTTGAACTGGGAAGTAGAGGTTGCAGTGAGCCAAGATCACACCACTGTACTCCATCCAGCCTAGGTGACAAAGCGAGACTGTCTCAAAAGAATTTTAAAATGTTTTAAAAGAGAAAAAGCTTTCTTAACTCTGAAAAGCAAAACAAAAAGGATCAGCAACATTTTAAGCAAAAAGTCATAAAAAGATAATTTCAGTCTTCTGTTAGTACAGTCCACATGATTAACTCCTGTGCTAGTTGATATTGGGTCAACAATCCTTATGGACACATAAACTCTCCATGAGAGTCCTGGAAGTTTTTTTCTCTATTCCAATGACAATTTCTAAAGTTATCAGGAAATTGCACTCAAGAGCCCCTGTCAGAGTCCTATAGCTGAATATAAAACCACCTTTTGAAAAGGATCAAAGCAAATCAATTGTAGATGACAAGAGAATCAGAACACCCATGGTTAAAGACACAATTAACAAAGAAATTTGGTTATTTTGTGGCATACAACAATCTAACATAATAATCATAATTATTACTGATAACATACATGAGTCATTTTAAAATTATAGGAGTCTCACATAATTCTAGAACACATATTAATAACACATTCATAAAAATACATCCCAAAGAAAGCCAAATGCCATTTCACACATGACAGTGTTCCATGTATGACTGTAACACACCAAATAAGCCAAATATGTCTCTTTTGGACATCAGGGGACCCAATATCTTAAAAAAAAATTAATGAGGACAAAAGGACTGAATTTAGAACTTGAAACTTGTATTTTGGAAGATCTGTCAAATATCAAAGATTTAAAACACTTGATATCACAAAATAGGATTACAGGTCATTCAATCAGCCAAAGTAATAACTGAAAAAATTTCAAAAAGGCAAAAATCTTTACTCATTGGGAGACCCAGCTTTCCAAACAAGACCCAATAAAGACAGCATGGGACCAACTGAATCTGCCTCTTCTCTCTCCTTTCTTTTTTCCTTTTGTCCTGCAGTTTACCCAAAAGGCAAACACAAATCTTTATTATTTCAGTATTACATGGAAATCTTGTTCAAAAGAGAAAACCAAATTTTGCCTTTGCATTAGTGTACTACTAATGTTAAACCTATTTTAATAAAGCTTTATACACAAATCTATCCAATCTTAATCAGTTTGACCATAAGTTAAAATTTTTGTAAACCTTTTATAACTCTTTACAATTTCCTATTAAAGAGCAGATCGATGCTCCAAAGAAACCCTGTTATTCTGGCACATGGACCCAGACATGCTTTTTATCTTTATGTTTAATTTATAGAAAAACTAAATAATACCCTTCAAATTGTGTCCAACTTGTTCACACACAGAACTTCCTTTATCAGATCAATATTTTACAAACTTCTACAACTTGCTTAAGGCTTCAGTTTTGTCCTATCATTCTTTTAACTTAGGACAATCCATAAAAACCTCTAAACTAGACAAAATTACTTTCCTTTTAACAAAAAAAGTATTTCCATGCCTTCTTATAACCTCTTACCAAAACACATTCTACTTTCTTTATATGCCTTACATGTAACTATTTTGCCCGTAATCTCAATTACATATGTTACAATGTTAACTCTCAGCAACTTTTATTCTAGTGAGAAACTTAGTAAGTAAGCCACTTTGACAATGTATCAGATTTCAGAGCCCAGGACAAGGACACAGCTGTAGACAATGTCTGACTCTTTCCAGACTAGCTAGGGGACACAGTTAACTCCATATGTCCCCAGGCCTTACCTAGAATCTAATGGCTGTAAAACAGACAAGTCAAACAATTATTAAAAATGTCATAGTAGCAGTTTATGACTTTAAAACATCTGCCAGAGACTGTCTGACTTGCCTTATTCAGACTAAACATCTAAATTCTGAAGACATCTTTATTTTATTTTACCAAAAATCTTAAAACTATATTTACCAAAGATTACTAATGCCACATGAACTAAAACACATTAAAGTTTCTATTTTTTCAAGTGTTTATATTTATTGAAGCCAATTAATTAGAGCTCTTTCATATATTTTGGTTATTGAAACATCACACACAGGACACATACAAATATATAGACAGACAGACAAAAGCAGATCTGGTAGAGTTATAAGATTCTTCATTTGCCAGTTTTTAAATTTCTTTTCTCCATTTGAGACCAGTCTCTTCATTACTTGTTCCCTGCCCTGAACAATTGTCAGCTAGGCAACTCTAAATTTGCATTTCTAAAGGGACAATTCTTAGGTGAAACAAGATAGAGGATTCATATTTTACTCAAACCAAAGAAAAAAATGGTGCGAGTAGAAGTGCAGTTAAGACATCCAGGAAAAGCAGACATCCTTACATGTGGACATTTCCTTAAAGATGTAAGTTTCTTCTTTGGACTACTGGCTTTAAGATGGAGCCTTTTCAGGAACAGCGTCAAGGAGGCATGCCGTTTCTAGGGCCTAACAGGCAGTCACAGCTGGAAGGCAGAACAAATCCCCAAAAATCAAGGATCCCATTTTCACACCAAAGTCTGGGTCCCCCCGAAAAAGTAAATACTGTGGGATGACACAACACAATGCTTTTACCTGAATCCCACTGCAAGAGCATTCCTCTGAGGCTGGTGGCCAAACCAAAGCCAATCAGCCCATTCTATAATCAGGCCATCCCCCATGGGAGCCCATATTAGTTCGTTCTCACGCTGCTATAAGGACATACCTGAGACTGGGTAATTTATAAAGGGAAGAGGTTTAATTGACTCACAGTTCCACATGGCTGGGAAGGCCTCAGGAAACTTGCAATCATGGCAGAAATGGAAGCAAACATGTCCTTCTTCACAGAGCGCAGGAGACAGAAGTGCAGAGCAAAGTGGGGAGAAGCCCCTTATAAAACCATCAGATCTAATGATAACTCACTCACTCTCATGAGAACAGCATAAGGGAACCACCCCCATGATCTATTCACCCCCCACAAGGTCCTTCCCCCAATACGTGGGGATTACAATTTTGATTACAATTCAAGATGAGATGTTGGGTAGGGACACAGCAAAAGCATATCAGAGCCTTACCTCTCAGTGCGGCCTGGGAATGTTTCCATACTTCCAGGTGACCAAAAGCATTATTTCATTATCCAAACATGCAAAGAGCCGAGTATCCCCCCACAACTGCCATTTGCCATCCCTAAAAGTATTAGCTATTACATACCAAGGCTAAAAGCTATCTCAACATGCAAAATAAAAAGGTCAGGTATTACAATGCAAAACAGAGTAGAGCCTTATATCTAATCTGTCTGCTTACGACTCCCGAGGTTCCATGAGGAAAACAGAGGTTCCACTCAAAACAGAGTCTGTGGCGCCTTCTGTTTTTCCTGAGGGGTCCCACACTGTTAGGAATCATCTTAGGTCCTCTCATGTGGGCATCAAGGGTGGCAAGAGGGCAGACAGAAGTAAATGGAGAAACAGAATTCAGTCAATTGGGAAGAAGAAAACCTTTTTCTCAAAAAACAAGATCCAAAAAGGGAAAAAGCATAAAGGCCTTTTACTGTCATAATTTTGCAAAGGCAGTTTCACTGGTGTGTATTACTCGGAGTGTATTTCTCTCATGATCAGAACTGCTTCTGTTTTTTTCCCTATATTTCCTGAAAGTCCAGATTACACCAAGGTCTCTTCTGTTGTTTTCATTTTTCTAGGATCCTACACTCACATTAGCAAACTTTTGGAAGCAAGTAGTTTGCTTTCTTTAGTGTGAAATTCTCGGTTTCAACCTTGGAATATTTGAGGGAAGGAAGGACAGAAACAGCCACAGAAGTGACCGTTCTTTTCTGAATAAAATTCTTGTTTTTTGTTTTTGTTTTTAACTGCTCCATTCCAATTGTAGTGAATGCAATTCTTTAATTAACTGGAAGTTCCCTCTTCCCATGCTTTTGCATTTATTTATTCTGAAATTTGATTTTCTCTGGATTTACTCCCGTAATCTTCTCTTGCAGGTTTTGGACCAGGCTTCTCTTCCTCTCTTATCAATATAATTCTAACTGATTTCTATCCTCAGGGGATTCTTCACAATTTCTGAACTGATGATCGTACACTTTCCTTTAATTATACTGCTCTTGTTTATTTTGCCATTGTAATGTTTTAAGGGATTTGGAGTGGGGAGAATGAGAACAAAGTTACAGGTGCGTAGGCTGCCATCTTGATCTAATCTGATCAAAGTCATTTTCTTATGTCAACTTGCCTGAGATGAGGAGACCGGCCACGGCTCACTCAGAGAGGCAAGGAGAAAGGGCCTCTTCCAGGGAAGGCTTCTGATTACTCAGGATTTCTCCTTCCCCTTCCCCTTCCCCTTCCCCTTCCCCTTCCCCTTCCCCTCCTCCTCCTCCTCCTCCTCCTCCTCCTTCTCCCTCCTCCTCCTCCTTCTCCTCCTCCTCCTCCTCCTTCTTCTTCCTTTCTTTTTTAATACAATATTTATATTCTGATTACTCAGGACCTCTGATAAAGGACCATTAGGACTTAAGGACCTAGAATCGGCATACCAGTGTTTTAGAGAGAGCAAAGGCTACAGCTAGCACATAAGACCCCTTCGGGGAAATTAGAAAAGGGCATGACCTTCAGAGCAGAAACATTGCAAAAAATAGTCTCCCCTTGAGGTAGATTAATTAGAAAAAGGCACCTCTTGGCCGGCGCTGTGGCTCATGCCTGTAATCGCAGTACTTTGGGAGACTGCGGCGGGCGGATCACGAGGTCAAGAGTTTGAGACCACCCTGGCTAAGATGGTGAAACCCCATGTCTACTAAAAATACAAAAAATTAGCCGGGCGTGGTGGCAGGCGCCTGTAGTCCCAGCTACTCGGGAGGCTGAGGCAGGAGAATGGCGTGAACCCGGGAGGCAGAGCTGGCAGTGAGCCGAGACTGCGCCACTGCACTCCAGCCTGGGTGATAGAGCGAGACTCCGTCTCAAAAAAAATAAAAAAATAAAAAATAAAAAGGCACCTCTTTGGATAGGCCAGTTTTAAGAAACTTTGCCTTCCTCTGCTGACCATGGCACCCCTGAATTAGGACACGAGGCTTGGTTGACTAGTAGAGTATAGGCTAGATTTCATTTCCCCACACATAGCTGTGTGGGAGGCATAGGCTGCAGAACCATATTACCCATTACAGTGGCCTCTGCTGGTGCTAATCACAACGCCCAGAGACAAGGCTTCTGCCTTCTGGAGTGTCTCCCAATTCCACGCACAGGTCTGAAAGGTCATTTGAAGCTCAGAGAGACTTTGCTAAAGTAGGCCTTCTATGACAACCGTCTTTGCTCCCCACTTTCCACTGCACCAAGAGACAGCCCTGAATCCCTTGGCCCTAGTGGAGCCAACATTGCAGAGCAGCCCACAGATCATCCTTCTAACAACCAGGGAACTCTGGTTTTAAAGACTAGGCTCTCCTCACTTAGGCTTCTAACAGAGTCACTCTCAGCACCAAGAGGAGAGGTTTTTGTTTTGTTTTGTTTGTTTTTTGAGATGGAGTCTCAATCTGTCTCTCAGGTTGGAGTGCAGTGGTGCAATCTCGGCTCACTGCAATCTCTGCCTCCCGGGTTCAAGCGATTCTTCTGCCTCAGCCTCCTGAGTAGCTGGGATTGCAGGCACACACCACCACACATGACTAATTTTTGTATTTTTAATAGAGACGGGGTTTCACCATGTTGGTCAGGCTGGTCTCGAACTCCTGACCTCGTGATCTGCCCACCTCGGCCTCCCAAAGTGCTGGGATTACAGGCGTGAGCCATCGGCCGAGGAGAGGTCTTTAATGCAAATGCCACTAACAACTCTTAGAGACCATCAACTACCACTAGGACTCCCTGGGATTGTCCTTAGAAATTAGAGACAAGGCCGCTATTGGACATGCTACAACCTCTCCCCCACAATTTACTTCACTCACTCACCAGGGCCATCAGCAGATACAGCAGAATGCATATACCTTTATTTATATATTTAAAACAAAAATAGGATTAGTCAATAGACATTGGGCTACAACTGGTTTTATGTCTCACTTAATGTATCACAGACACCTTTCGGATGGATACATACAGCGCCATCATTTTCTTTTTAATGGCTGCAGTGTTCTACTACATGGATGTACCATAATCTATTTAGGTTTTCTTATCTTCCCCCCAATTCTCTCCTCCTCATCCTCTCAACAGAGTTATAGCAACTTTTGGATAAATTATTATGTGTAAATAATTAACAGATGAGCCAAGTAATATATTATAATTACATTTCCTTTCTTAAACATTTGCTTTTCCTGGATTTAACAATTGCCTCTCCTTTTCATTCGCTTCGTTTTCTATGGTGCTCTGTGAAGTTGTGCAGTGCATAACTTATGCAGTTATATATGGCAGCCCTGTCTATACCTATGGCTAAGTCATCCCAAACTATCAAACAGAGCTTCTTTTTTTTCCTCTAGGGTGAATGAGGGGTGAGGGGGCTGGGTTTCTGAGAAGGGAGCCAGACTTTCAATATAATTTTACAGACAGTTAAATTAATAGATGATCTATCCATTAATTTTTTTTTCTTAGATGCCTCTGTCTTCCTACTTCAATATCCTGTATCAGATCATCTGTTTCCTGGATGCTATGTCTTCCTCTTTCTTGGTTTACCCTTTAGTTTGAGTGCAGCATGTCTTCTAGTTACTTCTTCTGAGTGTGTGCATGGGAGGAAAATTATTTAAGCACTGCATGTCTGAAAATGTATTTATTCTACCTTAAAACTCAATTGATATGTTGACTGAATATAGAATTCTACATTGGAAATTATATTCACTAATAATTTTGAAGTATGGTTCCACTGTGTTTCAGCTTTACTGATTTCCATTGAGAAGCCAAATGCCATTCTTATTCCTGATCCTTTGTATGGAAACTTTTACTTTTTCCTACCTCTGGAAGCTTTTAAGGTCTGCTTTAATACTCTGAAATTTTACAATGGTATGCCTCCATGTGGGGCTCTTTCTCGCTCATGCTTCATGTTTTATGAATATAACACTATCTTTTATCGTTCTGCATATACTGGAGTAGAAGCTTAGTAGGGCTTTTTTTTTTTTTTTTTTTAATGGATTTGTGTTGGTTTGTTTTTGTTTTTGTTTTTTGTTTTTTGGAGACAGAGTGTTGCTGTGTTACCCAGGCTGGAGTGCAGTGGTGTGATCTCGGCTCACTGCCACCTCCGCCTCCTGGGTTCAAGTGATTCTCCTGCCTGAGCCTCCGGAGCAGCTGGGATTACAGGTGAGCGCCACCATGCCCAGCTAATCTTTTGTATTTTTGTAGAGACAGGGTTGCACCATGTTGGCCAGGCTGGTCTCGAACTCCTGACCTCAAGTAATCTGCCCACCTCAGCGTCCCAAAGTGTTGGGATTACACGTGTGAGCCACCACGCCCAGTCTTTTTTTAAAAATGTTTTTATTTGTTCTCGTCATTGTTTATATTTTCTCCCACCTCCCCTTTTTTGTTTTTTGGGTTTTGTTTGTTTCACTTCTGACTTTCATGTTGGAATTTTCCTTGAGTTGTTTGAAATCTTTAGTGATTTGTTCATATTTAAGAGTGAGGCACTAAAAAGCTGCCTGGAAGTTCTGAATGCCTGGAAGAAGGGGTGGGCTTTGATGTATGGCAATTGGATAGCAGGATACTTTTTGGTTGAGGTACCTGTACCTGTAGACTATTCTTTGATGTGGCTCAATTCTTCAGAGAAGGAGCCTTTAAATCTCCTATCTGGGATATAAGCCTGGCTGCTTATATTCCAGGAACTAGATGTGAGAAATAGAATCCCAGACTTTATTCCTCCTATTTTCAGTCTAGCATACTCTACTCTCCGAACTTGTCTCTAAGTCTATAACCTCTGTGGTTCATTTTCACTTATTTGCATTTTAGTCTATTTTAAAAACGTTTTGTTGGTAAATAACATACAGAAATGCACAAATCATTGGCCGGGTGCAGTGGCTCACGCCTGTAATCCCAGCACTTTGCGAGGCTGAGGCGGGCGGATCAGCTGAGATCGAGAGTTTGAGACCAGCCTGACCAACATGGAGAAACCCCATCTCTACTAATAATACAAAATTAGGGGCCGGGCGCGGTGGCTCAAGCCTGTAATCCCAGCACTTTGGGAGGCCGAGACGGGCGGATCACGAGGTCAGGAGATCGAGACCATCCTGGCTAACATGGTGAAACCCCGTCTCTACTAAAAATACAAAACAAATTAGCCGGGCGAGGTGGCGGGCGCCTGTACTCCCAGCTGCTCGGGAGGCTGAGGCAGGAGAATGGCGTGAACCCGGGAGGCGGGGCTTGCAGTGAGCTGAGATCCGGCCACTGCACTCCAGCCTGGGCAACAGAGCCAGACTCCGTC
>NC_037689.1:117933113-117961939 GCF_003255815.1 Theropithecus gelada | reverse complement strand
ACAGGCGCCCGCCACCTCGCCCGGCTAGTTTTTTGTATTTTTTAGTAGAGACGGGGTTTCACCGTGTTCGCCAGGATGGTCTCGATCTCCTGACCTCGTGATCCGCCCGTCTCGGCCTCCCAAAACTCCATCTTAAAAAAGAAAAGAAAAGAAAAGAAATGCACAAATCATAAGTGTACTGCTCAATGAACTTTTACCAAAAAAGCTACATAATGAGCATCCAGATGTCTCTTGTTTGGTTTCTACAAATAATAGACCTCTTTTGCTGGAGTAACATACGTAAAGCACTGTCCATCTACTTTCCATCTGCCTTTCATTCTTTCATTCTTTTCTTTTCTTTCTTTCTTTTTTTTTTTTTTTTTTTTGAAACAGGGTCTCACTTTGGCCGAGGCTGGAGTGCAGTGGCACACTCACGGCTCACTGCATCTTTGACCTCCTAGGCTCAAGCGATCCTCCCACCTCAGCCTCCCTAGTAGCTGGGACTACAGGTGTGTGCCCACCACATTGAGCTACTTTTTCTATTTTTTGTAGAGATAAGGTTTCACCATGTTGCCCAGGCTGGTCTCAAACTCCTAGGCTCTAAGCAGTCTTCCCTCCTCAGCCTCGCAAAGTGCTGGGATTATAGGCTTGAGTCACTGCTGGGATTATAGGCTTGAGTTACTGCACCCAGCTCTAACTAGTGTTTTCATGTAGCATTTACCTCTCTTAGTTTCATGAAAGGTAAAGTCTACATTCCAGTTTCTCCATTTTCTTGTTTTCAGGAGATTTCTGTACTTCACTATCCTCCTTACAAAATTTTAAATTTTGATGTAGTCTTACCTGTTAATGGATAGCCAAAAGGCATTGGATAAAAACCAGCAGCTATTCCTTATAAATGAGTACAATGAGCATAGAAAGTACAATGATAATAGAAAAAAAAAACTTTCTGTGTTTTTTTGTTTTGTGTGTGTGTGTGTTTTGTTTTGTTTTGTTTTGTTTTGTTTGCCATGGTCTCGCTCCGTTGCCCAGGTTAGAGTACAGTGGTATGATCTCTGCTCACTGCAACCTCTGCCTCCCCAGGCTCAGGTGATCCTCCCACTTCAGCCTTTGGAGTAGCTGGGACTACAGACACACACCACCACACCCAGCTAATTTTTTGTATTCTTTGTAGAGACTGGTTTTACCATATTGCCCACGCTGCTGTCGCACTCCAAGGCTCAATCCACCTACCTCGGCCTCCCAAAGCGCTGGAATTACAGACATGAGCCACCACACACAGCTATAAAAGAACTTTCTAAACACAGTTAAAAGTATCAAAAAGCCAATAGAAAGCATCATAATCAAGTCACTTCCCCTGAAATTCAGGAATAAAGCATAGATGTCCACTATAGTGTTTTGAAGGCTCTGGAATGTGACAAAACAAGAAAACAAAATAAGCTGTATAAATCTAAAGGAAAGAGAAAAGAGGAAAAAAGTATAATTATTTGTAGATATCATTATACACATTAAGAATCCAAGAAACGTAACTTTAAAACATTAAAACTAATAAGCCTATGTAGTGGATATCTGCTGTTTTGCTTTGCCCAGCATTCCTTCCTCTCTGCTTCTAGCAAAAGCATTCTTCTTCCTTTGGATACCTGCTCCTACTTTACCCTTCCAGTATAGTCCTGGTAGGACAGGCAATCACAATAGTCCCCTCCCCTGCCTGTGGCTGGGCACCTAACCCAGGATGGACTAATCATAATATAATCATAATATCCAACCCCATTGGACCTAGTGGTAGCTCCAAGTGGTAGGCATGAGACCTGGCCCAGAGATACAAGACCTCCCTTGGAATTTTCCAAATCAAAGGTAAAGAAGTAACTTTGTCTTTTCCTTGGATCTTGAACTGTAAGGATGTGACCCCAGAGCAAGTGGTAGCCATGTTGGGTCTCTACCATGTAAAAGAGTCTTAGAGAATTAGGCGACACAGAGAGAAGCAGAGATGAAAGATGAGACGGAGTGAGGGCCTAGATCCCATTTGAGTCCCTGGATCTAGTTGGGTCTGAGATCTGCCCTATTCTTCCCAGTTACATTAACCAATAAACTCAATTTTCCTCTTAAGATTATTCAAGTTGGGTTTCTGTCACTTGCAAACAAGAGTCCTAATACAAGCCAGATGTAAAATAAATATACAGAATCCCATCATTTCCAGTTTTTTCCTTTTCAAAGTATTATTAAATAGCTCCCTTTTATTTTCCAACATTTGTTATAAAAATGTTCAAACATGCACAAAAGTTTAAAGAATTTTTACAGTGAACATCAATACACCCACGACCTAGATTTCAAAATTAACATTCTTTCGTTATATTCCAATAATTTTCCCTTATTCTAGTAATAACAGAACTAGACATTATGTGTACATATATATATATCACATTCACAACAGTGTGAAACACCAACAGATACAGACTAAGGCCTTAACAAAACTCTTCTCTCAAGACAAAGGACCAAAAAACGAGCAATCTAGCAATCGAGAAAATTGTAGATAGCTAATCTCGTCAAGCCAAACGCCATGGGGAAAAAGAAATGCAGACTCACCCTCACCCACGCCAGCAATGGCGGAACAGGAGCCTAGACTTCGGCTCTTAGAAGGCTCCAGTTCCCGTCTCCCATCCCCCACCTTTTCCCGCTCAGCAGAGACCACGTGGAGAGCCTGATGCCCCTCCCTCTCCCCTTGGAGGAGATGTCAGCATTACCCTGATGCCCCTCCCCCTCCCCATGAGGGTGATGTCAGCACTACCCAATTGTGAAGACACAATCCCTCCCCAGCAGTTTAGTTTAGAAACTGCCAGTCTTGGTATAGAACAACCTTGGCTTATCTGTTGAAGTCCCATAGGTAGTATTATTAGAGAATAACCCAGACTTTGGGAACTGTATAACTCTGAGATCATTTGAAATTTTCGTTTTGTTTTTCTTTTGGCTCCAACCAGGCCCCTGTTGTTAGTCTAGTGGGGTTTCCCCCTGCAAAGATTGGTCAGATCTGCTGTCTATCATCCTGGAAGGTGTTAAATACACAGGAAGTCCAGTCTCAGTGGGCAGGACCTAGCCTGAAAGGGCGGGCATTGCTAATGTGTTTTCAAAAGGTCTTCCCAATCCTCTGCTTTAGACAGATTGGACCTTAGAACACAACGGATCCTCAAGTGACTGACGGTGAGCTAACATGCCCTTTTGAGATTTTGGAATGTGGGGAGGATCTTGTTTAGGAACTTATTGAAGGTGGACCTGGTTATGTACCTGGTTATGGGTCACAAGACCTAAGCAAAGCCATATTTTTAGGCAATTTTAAGTTATTCTCAATGTTGTGCTAGGTTTCGTTATTCCCAAATATTTATAAGAGGTATGTTAAAAGTTACAGCCTTTACTCACCTGTGATGTGGATAACTTAGGGAAAAGTTCGTTAGAGTCATAGTTATTTGTGAAGATCCTACCCAGCAAAGTGGTGATCACAAGATGGCCTTCAACAACCATAGCACTGCAACTTAATGAAGAGGCAGCAACAGAAGAAAATCTGTGACCTGATTCAGATCGTGAGATAGTATTTTGAAGAACCTCCAGAAATAGCTGGAGGACACTTTGAGGGGAATCTGTTTTGTTGACATTCAAGCCAGTAGGAGTTCAAGCCGTTGTAATTTAAAAGGGCATGTCAGGCTTCCAATTTAAGAGAGTCTTTTTTTTTTTTTTTTTTTTTTTTTTGAGACAGAGTCTCGAGCTGTCGCCCAGGCTGGAGTGCAGTGGCCGGATCTCAGCTCACTGCAAGCTCCGTCTCCCGGGTTCACGCCATTCTCCGGCCTCAGCCTCCCGAGTAGCTGCGACTACAGGCGCTGCCACCTCACCCGGCTATTTTTTGTATTTCTTAGTAGAGACGGGGTTTCACCGTGTTAGCCAGGATGGTCTCGGTCTCCTGACCTCGTGATCCGCCCATCTCGGCCTCCCAAAGTGCTGGGATTACAGGCTTGAGCCACCGCGCCCGGCCAAGAGAGTCTTAACAAATGTGTTTTCCTACCCAAATCAGCTTTAAATGACAGAAGAAAAAAGCAAGTAAAAGAATAGCACTAAAATTGCAAAGGTTAGCAAGGAAGGATGTGATTAGCAGACCAAAATTTTGATGATTTCCTTGATATCGAACAAATAGGATAAAATTGGCTGGGAAACCAGAGTCAATGAATTCATAACACTGTACAGATATGGGAAAGGACTGCTGTAAAAGTGAATTATCTCTTTTCTATCATAGACCCAAAGGACAGATGATGTCACAGTCATCTGGATCAGGAGATGGGAGTGATGATGAGGCTACTACCTCTAAAAATGGTGGTAAGTAAATGAACTAGTAAAACTCAAGAGTTAATCTAAATAATTGTCAACAGCATGTCTAGGAAGCTTGAGTAAATTATTATGAAATTATTCCTCAGGGCCGGGTGCGGTGGCTCACACCTGTAATCTCAACACTTTGGGAGGCCGGCAGGCGAGGGCGGGGGGTGGTGACGGGGGAGGAGGGGTTGCGGGGGAGGATCACCTGAGGTCAGGAATTCGAGAGCAGCCTGGCCAACATGGTGAAACCCCGTCTCTACTAAAAATACAAAAATTAACTGGGCGTGGTGGCACGTGCCTGTAATCCAAGCTACTAGGGAACAGTGAGCGGAGATTGTGCCATTGCACTCCAGCCTCGTCAACAAAGCGGGACTCCGTCTCAAAAAAAAAAAAAAAAGGAAAAAGAAGGAAATTCTTCAGAAGACCAGAAGATCAAGAGTAATGAAACAATTAACAAAAAAAAATTAATAGCATGGTAGAAACAAGTTTTCCCAGAGAAAATTGGGATCAGGGGATAGTGGTCAAGAGGGCACTCCTGCTTTTACTTTGTTTTTGTTGCTTTACAGTGAGAATGAATTCATGTAATATTTTGGCAAAAACTTTAAGGTCTGATAAAATTTAGTGTTACTAAGGATATGGGGCAGTTAACGGTCATTCAGAAGGTGGGGATCATATGTTGGCACAACATTTCTGAAGGGTAAATATAACAGTGTATCGAAATTTTAAATACACCTTCCCCTTGACCCAATTCTACTTTTTCAAATATATCCTCAGAAATACTTTTATACATGCACAGATTTATGTTACAAGGATGTTCATTGGAGCATGTTTGTAGTCACAAAAATTGGAAATAACCAAATGTCCAAAAATAGGGGAATAATTTAATAGAATATGGTATATTTTTACTGTAAAATAGTATACAGCCCTTAAAAAGAATGAGGTAGATCTCTATATACTGTCATGGACAGATCTCTAATATATATTAAGTGAAAAAAGCAAATTGTAGAGCTATATGTACAGTAATTATGCCATTTAAAAAATATGAAAGCTTCCTATTTGTATATATACAAGTATATATGTACATAAATGCTGAGGAAGGTGATGCACCAAATTTAACAGGTAAAAGAGACACTTTTAATTTTATTTTATTTATTTTTCTTTTTTGTATGCTTGTCTGACAACCAACACTTACACTTTTTATCCTATATTCTTCTATATTGTTTAAATTTTTTCTTACAAAAAGAATGTTTATATATTATTTGCATAACTAAACAGAACTGAAAGGTGACCATTAATAGAATGTAAATAGTATGTAGAACTTCCAAAACACTAATAGTTGAAAAAAGAAACAAAGGAAATTGTCTGTTCAGCAACATGAGGTAAGAGAAAAAAGCAACAACAATAACGTGTGATAATTAGATTTTTTTAAGTTATAGGAATATGTATCCATATATAGTATAGTATGTTGTCCTTAAAAATAGTGAAGTAGATCTGTGTATAGTGACAAGGAAAGATGTTCATGATATAATATTAAGCAAAAAATAAAGTCACAGAAAAATTTTTACTGTGTGATTTTTTTTTAAAAAAAAGCAAAAACTCTGCATGTTGGTTAAATGTATAAAAAAAGATCTTTAATCAGCAAATTTAACTGAGATTACCTTTGGGGGCTGGATTTAGTTGGGGAACAGGGACTGAGTGGAGATTTCACCTTACTTTGTAGTCAAAGGTTGTTGAGACCTGGACATTTCTTTTTCTTTTTCTTTTCTTTTCTTTTTTTTTTTTTTTTTTTTTTTTTTTTTTAGACAGAGTTTCGCTCTTGTTGCTCAGGCTGGAGTGCTATATGGCATGATTTTGGCTCCCTGCAACCTCTGCCTCCTGGGTTCAAGCAGTTGTCCTGCCTCAGCCTCCCAAGTAACTAGAATTACAGGCATGAGCCACTACATCCGGCTAATTTTGTATTTTTTTTAGTAAAGACAGGGTTTCACCATGTTGGTCAGGCTGGTCTTGAACTCCTGACTTCAAGTGATCCACTCGCCTCGGCCTCCTAAAGTGCTGGGATTACAGGCATGAGCCACCGTGCCTGGCCAAGACCTGGACATTTCTAACTGTACCTCTGGTTATATTACTCCCTTCCATATTTGATGCCCTTCAATGGTTACCCATGACTTACTAGATAGAATCTAAACTCTGGAGGATGACATACAATATTCGCCATGATCTGAACCCAGCCCACCTCTCTGTCTTCATCTCTCACCATTCCTCCACAGGCCTACTGAACATCAGTCACACAGCATGGTAATATGGTTGTTTCAAGGTATCTGCAGGGAACTGGCTCCAGGAACGCTGCAGTTACCAAAATCTGTGCACATTCGACTCCCACAGTCAGCTCTGCAGAACCCACAGATACAAAAAGTTGGCCCTCCATTTACAGGTTTCCAATCCTGCAAATCCTGTATTTTCCATCCGTGTTTGATTGCTGATGTGGAACCAGCTCATGCAGAGGGTTGACTGTATTTATTTAAAAAATAAGTGTATAAATGGACCATCACAGTTTAAACCCCAATTGTTCAAGGGTCAACTGTACTTAAACAGTTGCCTAAATGGGCTATGATCTTTCTCATGCCTCCATGTCTTTGTACACACTGTTCCCCTTTTCAAGTAATCCATAGATCTCTAGATCTCACCATCCTGATACTACAAATTAAGTTTGGATTTTTTTTTTTTTTTGAGACAGAGTCTCACTCTGTCACCCAGGCTGGAGTGCAGTGGCACAATCTTGGCTCACTGCAAGCTCCACCTCCTGGGTTCACGCCATTCTCCTGCCTCAGCCTCCCAAGTAGCTGGGACTACAGGTGCCCACCACCACGCCCAGCTAATTTCTTTTTGTATTTTTAGTAGAGACGGGGTTTCACGGTGTTAGCCAGGATGGTCTTGATCTCCTGACCTCGTGATCTGCCCACCTCGGTCTCCCAAAGTGCTGGGATTACAGGCGTGAGCCACTGTGCCCGGCCTTAAGTTTGGATTTGTATGATTAATATACAGATTACAACGTTAAGCCCCCATGTTGTGGACCACAGAGAGTCCATTCTTCCACCAGGTTGGAGGGTGCATCCTCTGCCCTTGAGTAATTTCCAAAAATCCACAAGGTATGCTTAAATGTTACAAAAATCAATCCTAGTTGTCATTTGTTATCTCTGCCAGCTATTCTTTCTGCATACTACCATGGTCTGCCTTCAACAAGTCACCACTTCCTGTCTTGAAACTTTTTTTAAAAAACCTTTTTATTTAATTTAATTTTTAAAAATTTCTGCAAACACTATGGTGACTTGTGTAATTTTAATACATACAAAAGATGTATGATGTGTAATTTATGGAGCATAATTATTAAACATCCAGGAATCCATCATCTGTGCATAAGAACTAGAACATTACTGATGCTTTTGAATCTACCTAAATTCCCCTTCCCTAAATTTTCCTCCCACACTTCCCCTAGAGCAATCTCCTATCCTGGATCTTATATTAATTACTCCCCCTCGCTTTTTTGTTATCTCCCTGTGTTGCTCAGGCTAGTCTCGAACTCCTGGGCTCAAGTGATCCTCCTGCCTCAGCCTCCCAAGTAGCTGGGACGACAGGTGCATGCCATATCACCCAGCTATTTTCCTTCTATACTTTAATACCTTTACCATATTATATATCTGTAAGTTTTTCTTATTTTTGAGCTTTATTTAAAAAGTTATCAAATTGTAGGTATTCTTTGGTGATTTGTATTTTTCACATAACATTGTTTGAGACTTATGCACATGGCTGTAATTTATTCATTGTTCAATGCTGTATAATATTTCATTATGTGACTATACCACAATTTATTTAGCCATTTTCTTATCAAAGAATATTCTCTTGCCATCCTTTGAAGTCTGCATGCAGACTAGGAATAGAAAATCCTTAGCATGTCCTAAATCACTTTCGCCTTTGTGCCATGTCTCTATTTTTAACAATTAGTATATTCAAATGCAAGGATTGGCAATTTTTTTTTCCTGTTAAAGAACTAGTAGGAACTATTTTAGGCTCTGTGGACCATATGGTCGTTTCAAAACTCTAAACTCTGTTGTTTTACCATAAGAGCAGCCACAGAAAACACGTAGACAAATAAATATTGCAATGTTCCAATAAAACTTTATTTACAAAAACAGGTAAAGGACAGGATTTGGTTCATGGGCTGTAGTTTCCAAACCCTGCTATAGTTCATCTGAATTTCTGTAGTGTTGCCCAGTATTGTGGTTCTTATTATCAAGTCTGCCCTTGTCTTATTTTGCACGTGTCAAACCCTATTCTCGCCCTTTGTGATTCTCACCTCCTATATCTAAGAGTGAGCCTGACCTGTAAATCCAGTTCCTGAACCAGTGTGGCTCAAGGCAAGAAGTGTTATCTGTAGCCACAGCTCCAACAGCAAGCAGGGTATATGAGTAAGATTTGGTGCTAAGAGGCCTAAGATTGCTGTACCAGACTTGAGATTGGGATGCTGCCTTCATTTCCTTCATTAGCTCTTCAGAGTTTCTGGTTAGGACTGAAGTTACACTCTAATAACTAGTCTCCTTGCAATGTCCTGAATGTGCCTTATTCTCGCTTCCTTTAGGATTTAAATGTGCTTCCTATCTTCTTTCTTTATGCCCCCTGCTCCCTTTCACTCCCTTTGTCTGGCTAATTCCCACTCACTCTCGGGGATTTAAATTGGATTTCTTTCTCTGGAAGCTATTCTTAACTCCCTTCCCTTCCTCCACTGCACCCCACCTCACCCTCCTAGGCTGGGCCAGGTGTCCTGCCTCTGCGTTCTCATAGCAGCCTTTGTCACTCTGTCTTGTAATTGTGTGCCTTACCCACCAAATATATGACTTGGTAATAGAAATTTCCCTAAGGTGAGTGATAATTTAAAAGTTGGGCTTTTAGGGATAGCTCTAAACCTACATTGCCAATTGAGAATGGAGGGCAAGGGTTGTCTTTGTATACTAAGGGAGTAGATCGTAATATGTCTGCGGGCAGGGTTCCTTCACTGTTTTCCTGGATTTGGCCAGGAGAAGCAGCCAGTTTCTACCTCTTGTGAAGATCAGCCACTGGCTGAGGGTCCAGCCAGAGAATAAACTGATTCTCAAGAACAAAATTGCCACCATCTCCTTAAATGTGCATTGCCTGCTGTTTTGTCCTATCTGCTTGATGGTGGCCTGAACTGCATGCAAGCTTGGTCTCCTTTTGGGCATTTTGATTTGGCTCATCTCAATAAAGGAGTTATTTTCTTATTCTTCATTTTTTTTTTCTCTTTGTGAGTGGGGCTCTGAACGTCTTTTTCTCACTTGTCTACTACTTGAGGCTATTTTTATGGTGAGTCTCCTTACAAAACTGTAAACTATGGGAAGTACTGTATTTGGAGTCAGTGAAGAACTGAACTTAGGCCTGTGTGCTTTGTGACTTTAACAAGTAATTTTAACCTCCTTTGCTGAGCCTATTTCTTATCTGTACAGTGGGGATGGTACTTGATCTATCTCATAATGTGTTTATGAGGATAAAATAAGATTGTATGTGAAAGTGCTTTGGAAAACTGTGAAATCAACTGCAAATTGAATTTTGTGTTATTCTGTATTCTCTCACGACGTCTAGCACCATGCCTTGCCGAGAGTAGTTGCTCAATACATTTTTGTTGAATGACCAAAGGAATTGGAGACAGAAATAATGCTGTTGGTGGGAATAAAGGACATTTAGTAATAGAAGCAGGAAAAATACATGATTTGGTAATAGAAACTTCCCTAAGGTGAGTGATAATTTAAAAGTTGGGCATTTAGGGATAGCTCTAAACCTACATACCCAATCTCTGCTCTCTGCTTTGCTTATAAAAATATTTAAATTTTATTTTAGTATGATTTTGGTGGCTTAGATAAGCTGTCAAACTTGATTAGGTTTTAAATATGCAGTCATCAAAAAGCAGGATTGGCCCTAGGCAATACTGTGAGGTCAGCAAAATGTACTCTCAGAAATCTTTCCTTCCTGGTTGGCAACTTCACCTCTCACCACTCCCTATTGCAGTGGCTTCTCCTAGTTCTGTTTACCTACAGGCTCCTAGGACTTTCCTATTAGCCTTTTTCCTCCAAGAGGCATTCACCTTAAAGGGTTAGGAACTAAGTCTCCTTGGCTAATTTGCACTTTAAAAGATTCCTAGAGAAGGAGGCAATGTGTTATCCAAATGAGTGAATAAATAATCATGACATTTCAGGCATTAAAGGGAATATAAGGGCTTATCAGCCCCATTCAAATCACAAGGCATACTTACTTCACCTACAACTACGGTTTCTCAACCTTGGAGGTATGTAGAACTACCTGGAGAGCTGCTTTCCGCCCCCCCCCCCCCCTTCAGAGTCTTACTTTGTCACCCAGGCTGGAGTGCATTGGCACCATCATAGCTCACTGCAGCTGGAACTCCTGGGCTCAAGCAATCCTCCCACCTCAGCATCCCAAAGTGCTGGGACTACAGGCATGTGCCACCACAGCCAGCTAATTTTTTGTTTTTATTTTTTGATAGAGATAGGGTCTCGTTTTGTTGACCAGGCTGGTCTTGAACTCTTGGCTTCAAGCAATCCTCCTGCCTCGGCCTCCCAAAGTGCTGGGATCACAGGCACAGGCATGAGCCACCGCACCTGGCCAAGAGCTTCTTAAAAATACTGATAATTGAGGTCCTCCTCGCAGAGATTCTGATTGAATTGGACTGACTAGGTTTGGACCTGGGTAAAGATTAAAAAACAAAAACAACTCCCAGGTCATTCTATTGTATGGTGAGTTGGGAACCCCAGATTTAAATCTAAATTGGCACTGGGTGCAGTGGCTCACGCCTGTAATCCTACCACTTTGGGAGGCCGAGGTGCGTGGATCACCTGAGGTCAGGAGTTCGAGACCAGCCTGGCCAACATGGCGAAACCCCATTTCTACTAAAAATACCAAAAAATTTAGCTGGGCGTGGTGGCGCACACCTGTAATCCCAGCTACTTGGGAGGCTGAGGCAGGAGAATCACTTGAACCTGGGAGATGGAGATTGCAGTGAGCCGACATTGCACCACTGCACTCCAGCCTGGGTGACAGAGCCAGACTCTGTCTCAAAAAAAAAAAAAAAAAAAAAAAAAAAATCTAAACTGGCCTTGTCTGTGAGAAAAAGAAAAGCTGAATGACATTAGATCAAACATTGAGCAGGGTGGGGTTGGAGGGACTTTGAGAGACATTGATAAAGTAAACAGAATGTTAAAAATTGGCCCATGCCATGGCACATCAGCTCGCCAAATATATATATAGGCCCAGCAACTCCATAATAAGCAAGTGCTTGGCAGCACCCAAGGAAGAAGTCACCTGTGGCTGGTCTGGCTCCCCACTCCCAGACCCTCAGGGAAAACAGCCTATCTCTAACTTTTAGTCCTTAAATCTGCTTTCCAGATGGTTCACAGGTATGACAGATAAAATCTCTGAGCTAAGGAAAGAAGTGCTTGAATGGTTGATGTACCAAGTCAGTAACTTCAGGCGATGTAAGATAAACAATTTTGTTAAAAATATGAAATCTGGCTGGGCGCGGTAGCTCACACCTGTAATCCCAGCACTTTGGGAAGCTGAGGTGGGCGGATCACTTGAGGTCAGGAGTTCGAGACCAGCCTGGCCAACATGGAGAAACCCTGTCTCTACTAAAAATACAAAATTAGCTGGGCGTGGTGCTGCATGCCTGCAATCCCAGCTACCTGGGAGGCTGAGGCAGGAGAATCGCTTGAACCCAGGAGGCGGAGGTTGCAGTGAGCTGACATAGCACCATTGCACTCTAGCCTGGGCAACAAGAGCGAAACTCCATCTCAAAAAAATATATATATACACATACACACACACACACACACACACACACACGAAATCTGTGTTATCTATTTACATTTTACTTAGCACATAGGTTCAGCACATGTTATTACTTTCCTTGCTTTTATATAGCAATTCCAAGATGGGAAATGGATGAATTCACATTGTGTAGTTGGATTATTTTTGCTTGAGCTTTGGCCTCCTCAGCAGCCCATTGGTGTTGACAGCATAACAAAGCCCTTATTATGATACAATCTTTACCATCTCAGCATTGCTTAGTTTGCCTTCTCTGTATTTTCCTGCTTCAAAGATGGTCCTTCAGAAAAGTAGATGAAGAAAATGGACTGCCTTTTACCTAGCAGTATTTTTTTTTACACTTTTTTTTTTTTTTTTTTTGGTAACAAGGTCTTACTCTGTCACCCAGGCTGGAGTGCAGTGGTGCAATCTTGGCTCACTGCAACCTCTGCCTCCTGGGTTCAAACGATTCTCCTGCTTCAGCCTCCCAAGTAGCTAGGATCACAGGTGTGTACCACCATGCCTGGCTAATTTTTGTATTTTTAGTAGAGACGGGGTTTCGCCATGTTGGCCGGGCTGGTCTCAAACTCCTGGCCTCAAGTGATCCACCCACCCTGGCCTCCCAAAGTGCTGGGATTACAGGCGTGAGCCACTGTGCCCAGCCGTTTTTTCTGTTTTGTTTTGTTTTGGTTTTATGCATTCTCAGAAAGATCTTCAGATTCTCCTGAGCAAGCAGTCTCTCTCATTCCTAAGGAGAATCCCACCCATTGGATAAGAAGGCTTCTAGGAGGGTCTGTCTAGTGGCAAGCCACTGGTATGAGATATCTGGAGAGGACCTAAAGCACCTCAGATGGCTATAACTGTATGGCATTTTACATTACACATCTTGATTCCCCAAGCACACTGGGGAATCCCTGTGATCAAAAAGGGGAAATGGGTTACACTCTGCCTTTTTAGGGAGATGTCCACAGAAATAAAGGAATTGACATTATAAAAGCAAGTCCCCTGTCTTTGTATTTCTTCCTTTACGCATATACTTACCTTTATAAACAGCTTGGTTAAAAGGCGGCCAATAATAACTACACCTCATGTGGCAGCATTGTAAAGTTTAATTAATGTTTCTAAGGTATGAGTTGAACTCACAAGATGAAAGATCCTAAATATGGAATATGTGTTAAGTGCCCAGTCTGGTTTAGTCTGATAATGGCTATAATTGTATGGTGTCCCACATTACACATCTTGATTAGTGTGGCTCCCATGAGTTCAACCTTGAAAATGTATTTTAATGTTGAGAATGTGTTTAACGTTGGTTGGCAAACATTTGGGTGTATAGAATATATGCTTCTGTTCTTCAGCTAGCCTCAGTTAGTTGGTTCTTGATGTAAAAGATATTTTACAAACCAACTCGGGAGGTTTTTTTTTTGTTTTTTTTTTTTTTTTTGAGACAGAGTCTTGCTCTGTTGCCCAGGCAGGAGTGCAGTGGCGCAATCTCAGCTAACTGCAACCTCTACCTCTTGAGTTCAAGTGATTCTCCTGCCTTATCCTCTTGAGTAGCTGGGATTACAGGCACGCTCCAACGTGCCCGGATAATTTTTGTGTTTTTAGTAGAGATGGGGCTTCGCCATGTTGACCAGGCTGGTCTTGAACTTCTGACCTCAGATGATCCACCCGCCTCAGCCTCCCAAAGTTTTGGGATTACAAGCCTGAGCCATCTAGCCTTGTTTTGTTTGTTTGTTTGTTTTGTAACAAGGTCTCATTCTGTCGCCCAGGCTGGAGTGCAGTGGTATAATCTTGGCTCTCTGCAACTTCTGCCTCAGGTTCAAGGGATTCTTTTGCCTCAGCCATTTGAGTAGCTGGGATTACAGGCGAACACCACCATGCCCGGCTCATTTTTGTATTTCTAGTGGAAACGGGATTTCACTATATTGGCCAGGCTGGTCTGGAACTCCTGGTCTCATGTGATTCACCCACGTTGGCCTCCCAAAGTGCTGGGATTACAGGCACGAGCCACCACATGTGGCCGGATCTGTGCTTTTTAAAACCAAGATATAACTCAGAAGACTGAAGGGCTTAGATAACCATGTGAGATAGGGAACTATTATTACTAGAATGTAGTTATATATTAACAGGACTCAGCTCTCATTTAGGTTAGTAGAAAAGTTTATCTTTGTATGGCAAAAGCAGCTTTCTCTTATCTTTATGTCCATTCCCTTTCAGTTGCACTAATATTTGTAATTTTTTAAATGGCTAGTACTTCATATACCCTCCTAAAGAATTTAACTACATGAATTAGAACAAACAACTGTGTTCATTAAATCCTGAAAATGAGCCAGTTAATCCTCCCTTATAAAGACACAGCATTATTTTATTCACATGCGATGAAATAGTTAATTCAATAAGTATTTACCCTGCGTTTACAGTAGTTCAGAGTTTTGTGAAATGTGAGACACGATAAAGGAAAACTCAATGTTTTAAGGCATCTTTCCTGGCCTTAAGAGTTTACTGTTTCCATTTGGGCAGCAAGAACTATATGGTAGGCCCAGCACTTTGGGAGGCTGAGGCGGCAGATCACTTGAGGCCAGGAGTTTGAGACCAGCCTGGCCAACATGGCAAAACCCTGACTCTACTAAAAATACAAAACAATTAGCAGGCATACTGATATGTGCCTGTAGTCCCAGGTACTCAAGGAGGCTGACGCACAAGAATCGCTTGAACCCGGGAGGCAGAGGTTGCAGTGAGCCAAGATTACACCACTGCACTCCAGCCTGGGCGACACAGCAAGATTCTGTCTCCAAAACCAAACCAAACCAAACCAAAAAACCTATGTGGTATATTCAAAACAGATAGGAGTGTTTCCATCTGTCCCTTTTCAGGCCCCTGTCTCCCTTCTCAGGGGCCTTGGGTTCTAAGTTCCATTAGAGCCTTGCTTTCAGCAGGCTGTCATCAAATAGCAATGATATCGTTTAATAATGCCAAAGGTTGATTTGCATTTTAATCAGGGACTTTTCAAGACACAAAAACAAGTAGGCCTGTTTAAACAAAGTTAGAAAGTTATTTATTTGCAGGGTTCTGATTCACCTATCACAAGCTATACCATACAAGCTGCTTTTACTCCACTCACAATCCTGTCACTCCTGGTTTGTAAAAGCTCTGCTTGCTGGATTGTCTCCCTGCTATCTATGATTGCCTACAGAGTAGACTCCAAATTCTTGGCTTGGTGTGCCAGGCACTTTTGAGCCTCATCTTCCTTACTCCCAGCTAGACATCCTACTTCCCAGCCTCACTGCACTTTCCATGTTTCCATAAACAGGCCAGGCCCTTTCACTCCTTGCTTTGCCCTTGTTTCCATTCCCCAAAATGCCTTTCATCCTGTTCCCTCTTGTCTTTTTGGCAACTCCCACTTTGAGGCACAGCATAAACACAATCTCTGTAAAACTCTTCCTATTCCAGATTTCCCCCAAATTTCTTGTTTTGCCTCTTCTGACAGCACTTTGTATATCTGTCATAGTATTGTTATGGAAATTAGTTTTGAAACTATCTTCCCCTACTGGCTTCTCAAGGGCAGAGACCTTGCATAGTGTCTTACCATACATGCTCACTGAATGCTTTTGCAGTTAGAATGATCAACAGGTTGGCAAATTTAGTTCTATTTGACATTGTGTTACCTCCCTCTGAGAATGCCCCAAGGTTAAGTAAAAACTCCCAACAGGGAATTTACAAGGTTGATTGTTGCTAATTTAACTAAATTTAAAGATTTTTAAAATCAGTCATCAAATGTAAAGCGGGGGCTCATGAAACACATTGGTAGAAAACATTAACTTTTGCCAATATTGTTCTAAAATGTCTCCTTTGGGACAGCGTGTAAGCTGAGATTTGGCAAAAGAAGGAAGTGGGTCTTAGCTTTGGTCTATAAATTACTGAGTTAAGGACTGATAGAGTGGGGGTTAGGACGGTCCTGGGCACAGTGCTCAGTGGGTGAGGGGTTAGTTAGTTACCTTTCTATTTCTTCCCCTTAGAATACACCCTTAATTTGGCCAGCCAGCTTAGAAAATGCTCCTGGTAGGAAGATAAAAGGATTTACAGGTACATGAAAGAGAAAGGCATCAAAACTCAGGCCTTATTCAGCCTTGGGTCTGTGGTGCCTTGAGATAAAAGAGAAACAATTTATAGCGGCACCGAATCAAAAAGTCCTTTTCTTCCTATCTTAGCTCGTTTTCTTCTCCTTTCCTATCTTAACATCGGGACATTCCTCTCCAGTAACGGGCATAATAGCATGATTATGTTTTCCTCTATTTAGGGTTACTCCCCTAGCCTTGCAACCACTCCTTATTCCTTTATCTCTTTCAAAGTTTCCATTCTCCCGGACCTTTACATTTTATTTCGTCCCTCCCTCTCTCCTCCTCTTCCTCCTCCTCCGTTTTCCCAGCTAGCTCACTCCGCCCCTCGCCGTCACTACCTTCCCTCCCCGAGGCTCCTTCCCGCTCCTCCCCGTTTCTCCCGCCACCCCCCCACCCCCTCGCCTTCAGAAAGCTCCAATCAGGAGCTCCGAAGGTGTCTCGAAGGCCCGCCCCCTCCTCCCATCCACTTTTCTTCCCCCCAATTTCTCCCTCCCCCCTTCCCCCCCCCAACTCAAGTCCTGCGGGCCTGGGGGCTTCGGGATCTGGGCGCTATGAAAAGTGTCTGCCCAGTCACTTCCGGTAAGGGCGCTGCGGCGCGGAGCTTCCCGCGGGACCGTTAAGGAGCGAGTGGGAGTCCCCGGTGGGCCAGGGAAGGAAGGCGCTGCCAGGAAGGGGGAGCGCGAAGGAGAGCGGGAGCCGGAGCGAACTAGCGCGAGCGTCTGGGGCACTTTAGCCGCCCCTTCCCAGCCGCCCCCTCACGCGCGAGCTCACCCGCCCCCCGGGCGGCTGCAGCGCTTCCCTCACCCCCAATCCCTGAGGTTGGCACCGCCCCTCCCTCGGTGCCGCGTGACCGGAAATGGCGCCATCTTTAGCCTCTTGTGCTATTGACAATAACAAGCCCTGGTTCTTTCCCCCTCCCCCTTTCCCCCAACCACAGCCTCTCCCCTCCCAGGGAGAGGGAGAAAAGGAGGAGGAGCTGCAGCCTCACAGACTCGCTGAGTCGCTCCTGCAGAAAGGGGGGGAGAGAGATCGAAAAGCAGGGGAGGGGGACGGCACGGCCGTTTACCTGTCTGCCTCCTCATTCGCTCTCCCCCATCGTTCTGCTCACTCCTGGTGTCAGCCTATCCGCCTTCCCAAACCCTCCCATTCCCCCGGTGTAGCCCCCCCCGCCTTCACTTTCCTTCTCGTCCTCTGTGTTTCTCCTCTCTTCTTTCTTCCCTTCCCCCTCTAGCATTGCCACCTTCTCTCCTACACGCACGCAGGCATATAAACGTAGGTTTTTGATGCTCCTCTGCCTGTTGACCCCGCTATTTTCATGTTTCCAACAGGTTTTTCTTCCCCCAGTCCCTCAGCTGCTGCTGCTGCTCAGGAGGTCAGATCTGCCACTGATGGTAATACCAGCACCACTCCGCCCACCTCTGCCAAGAAGAGAAAGTTAAACAGCAGCAGCAGTAGCAGCAGTAACAGTAGTAACGAGAGAGAAGACTTTGATTCCACCTCTTCCTCCTCTTCCACTCCTCCTTTACAACCCAGGGATTCGGCATCCCCTTCAACCTCGTCCTTCTGCCTGGGGGTTTCAGTGGCTGCTTCCAGCCACGTACCGATACAGAAGAAGCTGCGTTTTGAAGACACCCTGGAGTTTGTAGGGTTTGATGCGAAGATGGCTGAGGAATCCTCCTCCTCCTCCTCCTCATCTTCACCAACTGCTGCAACATCTCAGCAGCAGCAACTTAAAAATAAGAGTATATTAATCTCTTCTGTGGCTTCGGTGCATCATGCAAACGGCCTAGCCAAATCTTCTACCACCGTCTCTAGCTTTGCTAACAGCAAGCCTGGCTCTGCTAAGAAGTTAGTGATCAAGAACTTTAAAGGTAACCAAGGCCAAAATCCATAATCACCTAATAAGGATTTGACACTCGAGGGGTCACGTGCTCTATTTATGTTAATATATTAAACAGTTTGGAGGTGGCCTAATGTTTTATGCATAATCAATGAGGTGGAGGGGAGGTCCTTTTTTGGTGGAGGGTTCATTTTCCGGGGGTGGTTAGGATCCTTGTGCTGAAGCATACACCGGGTGTTTCTGTGCAGTATTTTGAGGTTTTTTTCAGCCTATTGTATTTAATCTGTTATTCCTTATAACACTGACAATCAGTATGATTGATCCGGATTTTACAGGTGAGAAATTTGTATTCTAAAGAGGTTTATTTATTTCAGGTGCATAGCAAGCCTTGGCACTGCTGGGATTTTTATTTTTATGCTTCAGTAGGCCACATTATCCAATGCCTAGAAATGCAGGTAGCAATAGTGATCTTTTTGTGCTCAAATAATATTTATAATTAGATTTACACTGTATTCATGAAACTCATTTGGAAGCAATATTAGAAGAAAAATTTATGTTCTCTGTATTTCTTTCCAAAGGTAGGGTTTGAAAGTGAAAAACATTGTGTATACACAGAAGTAGTAAGTCTGTGTACCACTAGTCTAAAGATAGGAACAATTACTACATCTATTTTTTCCATCACTAAAATGGATTTTAAAGTATCGACTTGCAGCTTTTAGGAAAATTTGTTCAGACCGTGTTTGAGATATGTGAGGAGAGTATTATGAATGCATTGATGCAAATATAAAATAAGCAATTTTTAAAACTGTATTTGAGCTGAATTTTTATCTGTTGAATGTGTTTCTGTTTTTCTGACTGACTTTTCAACACCCTTAACTGCCAGGTAATCAGTGCTACAGTGTTTATTAAATAGAGAAGTAAATGAATGAACTTAAGTAATATTTATGAGATAAGTGCTTTGTGGCTGAATATTAGTATTGAGAAGATTAGGTTCTCTATGCTTGTGTTTTTAACATTGAATGGAAATCAGGAATGTGCTCTATTTTGTCTCAAGCAGAGGGCTATGGTGTTGTCTATTTTTAACTCTTTCTTTTTTATATCACTACCTTCCCATACCCAGGTTCTCAGTTTATGATTTAATAGTAGAGCTTTCTGAAGTCAATATGAATTGTAATTGACTAACGTGTTCATTATTTCACTTAAAAATATATGTATTTTTATAGCCAAATATTTTTAAATGAGTTATGATCCTGGTTGCATTTTCAAATTGGTTTCAGAGATTTTTTTCTCTCCCTCCTAAGATAAAAGCATATTAAGGCATTTGGATGTTCTAATTAAAACTTTTTTCCCCACACTCATTGCTAGTCAGTGAAGTTTAAAGCCTAGAGTAAGGTGTTTCTTTCTATTCTGAAAATGCAACATGATTTCTGGAGTCATTTGGATGTTTCAATCTTTAAAAATTTCACTCTGCTCATAAATGTAGTTTAAAACTACATGGAGTTAAGATATTTCCATTTCTATAGATGCTGCATAAATTTGGGGGTCAAACAGACCTGGATTAGAATCCCAGCTTTGCCATTGACTAGCTATGATGACCTTGGGCAAGCTTACTAAATGAGTTCCAGCCTCAGTTTCCTCGGTTGTAAAATAGATTCCTCAGGGTATTGTTGGGAAGATTAAGAGGTTTATAAAGTACCTTGCACATAGGCAGTATTTTAAATCTCAGGTTAAAAATTCATGTCGACTTAGGTTTTACACATGATGAAGTAAGATCAGGATTGTTGTTTTTTATGGTCATTCTTGAATTTTTATTTTTTTGAAGCAATACAATCAATAGGAGAAAAACCTCACCTTCAATTTTAATAGGTGAGTCAAAATGACTTAAAAAGTATTATGACATTTCAAATTTTATTCTTTATATTAAGCTTAAATACAGTGGTTATTTTAATGATTAGGTGTGATAGTTATAAAGATCATAATTTACCCTAAAAATAGAGTAATGCTGTTGTATTTTATTGATCTTTGGTTACTGTATCTGACATGGTATTCTGATACCAACCTTTTACATATCATCTAGATAAGCCTAAATTACCAGAAAACTACACAGATGAAACCTGGCAAAAACTGAAAGAAGCAGTGGAAGCTATTCAGAATAGTACTTCAATTAAGTACAATTTAGAAGAACTGTACCAGGTATGTATTAATATGCATAACCAGATTTGATTAACATAAATTAAGGTGGGATATATATGGATTTTGCTTTCTGAAATAGGTTCTTAAGTAGACTTTTGGTTCCCTTCTAGTTTTAATTTCTCAATTAATTGATGAACTCTTTAATTAGACCACGTATTCTCACATAAACTATGGGTACAGTCATACCGGTATAAATTGTGCTTATCTTTGACCCTTCTGATGAGGAATTACAGTTAGGTGTACCTTGGTGTAATAGAAGTTCTACCTATAATGAAATCCTATAGCATGAATCCCAAAGTTGATTTCTGGTGACATGTCGTTCTATTGTGATAATTGTTTCTTAGTTGTGTTACCTACCCATAGGAAAGGCCTCAAGACATGCAGATGTTATTCATATCCTTTATTTTACCTCCTTCTTAATAGTAGACTTTGCTATTCCTTTTTCTTGCTCTTTACATTTTTCTAATACCTGGGCTACAAGACGCACCTTAGCCCAGAAATGAGCAGCAGTTTGTTGTCCAGCAGCTTAGTCTGAGGTTCAGATTCTTTACTTAGCAAATGGGTCCTTACACTTAAATATAATGTTAAGGGCAGTTACTAATGGCAATCTCTTGCTACCGAGAAATTTTTCCCTACTGTGTATTTGACACACAACCAATTCAAGAAGTTACTTTCATTAGAGTGTCAGGGATTTGGTGTTAAAAGATACTTCAGGCCGGGCACGCCGGTGGCTCACACCTGTAATCCCAGCACTTTGGGAGACCAAGGCTGGTGGATCACCTGAGGTCAGGAGTTCGAGACCAGCCGACCAACATGGAGAAACCCCGTCTCTACTAAAAATACAAAATTAGCCAGGCGTGGCGGTGCATGCCTGTAATCCCAGCTACCCAGGAGGCTGAGGCAGGAGAATTGCTTGAACCCAGGAGGTAGAGGTTGCGGTGAGCCGAGATTGCGCCATTGCATTCCAGACTGGGCAGCCAGAGCAAAACTCCATCTCAAGAAAGATATTTCAGAGTACTTCAGAGTACAATAGCTTGAATTTTTGTATTAATGAGTACCTTGTAAGAAATTATGTTGGTTCGATTTATCAGTATTTGTATATTTTAGTTGCAGAACTAGTATGGTGATGGGCAAATCCTGGATTAGGAGTCAGAAGATGGGTTTGGGATCTAGTTTTGACTGCTGTGACCCTTGTAATATTGGGCCAGGTACTAAAGCCCTCTCAGTTTTTTTCCTGTTTTTTTAAGAGATAGGGGTCTTGCTATGTTGCCCAGGCTGGTCTTGAACCCCAGGGCTACAGCAGTCTTCTCACCTCAACCTTCCAAGGTGCTGAGATTACAGGCATGAGCCACCAAACCCAGCCGTCCCTCTCAATTTAAATTTCCTCCTCTCTAAAGTAGAGGAAATAATAATTTGCCCTACCTATCTCATAAGGTTGCTTATAAGAATCAAATAAGATATTTGTGGAAAAAACCTCCAGGCACTATAATCTTACAAATATGATGATATCACGAGTCATGCTTTTTTACAAGCCACAGTATAGCTTCTTCACTTGTAATATGTCAATTGAGATCACCAGTTTCTGTTGCTGTGAAAATTAGTCAGTACACGCAAAATACTCAAATCAGTGCACAACACATAGTAATAATGCCATGTAACATTATAAACATTGTAATGCTATGTAAATGTCAGCTAGTAGTTGTAGTACTAAGCTATTACTTAAGAATAAGCCCGTTTCATATGGCTCTTTTGGCATATTATATGTGTGTCTCCTAAAATGTACAACAATAAAAGTCAAAATATGAAACTGACTTGGAAAGGCCTTAAGAGAGCATGTGGTCCAATATTTTTCTTTGTGGTGTCTGTGACAGCCTGCAAAGGGGATTCATCTTGTATTATCTCATATAAGCATTACGAAAACCCTTTCTGGAGTATGTAGGGTAGTAGTTACTATCTCCACTTTTTATTTATATTTATTTATTCATTTATTTTTGAGATGGAGTCTTACTACGTCACTCAGGCTGGAGTGCAGTGGCATGATCTCGGCTCACTGCAGCCTCTACCTCCCGGGCTCAAGTGATCCTCTTGCCTCAGCTTCCCAAGTAGCTGGAATTACAGGCACCTGCCACCACGGCCTGCTAATTTGTATATTTTTAGTAGAGATAGGATTTTACCATATTGGCCAGGCTGATCTCGAACTCCTGACCTCAAGTGATCCACCCGCCTCCACCTCCCAAGGTGCCGGGATTACAGGTGTGAGCCACCGCGCCCGGCCTATCCCCAGTTTATTGATGAAGAGACTGAGTCTCAGAGAAGTTGAATAACCTGCCCAGAGTCACATATTGGCAGAGTCACATATTGGCAGAGCAGGGGCAACTCAAACTGAGATGCTGGATTTCTAGTTCGTTGCACTTTTACTCCTGTACTACCTCACTAATATACCCTGGTACTTTGAATACCACTGTAGTGCAGTGTTTGAAGCAATTAAATTGTTTTACTTTAGGGAAAAAGCTCTTTATCATTGAAGTAGTATTTTTATCTGTGCATGCATAAGTGGTGTTTATTTGGATAGTATATGGTGTTTATTTGGATATGCTGGTATACAGCATATTTAATTTCAATAATGTGTTATTTTATATATTCCATATTTATAACAAATGTTTATTGTAGTTGTTAATGAACCCTATTTACTTTACCTTGAATATTTTTCCAGAGCTTTTGCTTTGAAAATATTTTTCCTGATATATTGATTCTGTTAAATCTTTTCGTTTCAAGAGCATAGAGCTTGCATCTTTTGTTTTTGTTTTCTTGTACTTTGTTTTACCTGCTGTTGTTCAGTTGCATTTCTTTTAGCCTAGTCACAAGTCTTATAACTTCACTGTTTGCATTTTTCATGATACCTTACTGCTTTTGCTATAATGAATTCAAAAGCATTGGTTTTTAGCTCTTTTACTGTTTTTGACCTTAATTTTATAAATGTTCCTTTGGATTGTTCTCAGAAAGATTATTTTGAGATGTTCAAGTTCAAAAAGGAGGATAAAGGAGGTAAAGCTATTTCATATAATCTGGACTTCAGGTGCTTGTTTGATTTTAACTCATTGAAACGTAATTAGAAGTACTCTGTCAATCTACCTGAGTGGGAAATAAAAAAATAAGAAAAAGTACTCTTCTCTTCTAAAATCGAAATAATGTGGAAATATGTAGTTATACAAAAGTTCTCCAAACCTGTGTCCTACTCTCTTTCTCTGAAGTAAACACTTACTGGCATATATCTACTTAGAACTTACTTCTGCAAGAAAAAACATTTTGCTTTAAATCTTTAAGTATGGAAGTCCCTAGTGTGGGTTGCATGTACTGCCTACTAAGTTTTTAATTTCTATAAAAGAACATGCTGTTCTAAGTACACTTGCAGTAAGCAAACATTGTCTTTTTAAAGTAATTTTAAATTAGAATTGGACCTGAGTTTTAAAATTATCTTTCCTTGACAACCTTGAGATCCTGTGGGTGTGAGGCAGTGATTATATGTTTTCATTTGACTGTTCTGTTTGTTTGCGGGCTTGTTTTTGATTGACTACAAGTAAGACTGATTAAATGCACTGACTTTTGAGCTGTTCAGCCTGCCTTAGGTTACAAATCTGTCACTTGTCATATAACTTTGGGCGAGTTACTTCTCTAAGTCTTGGTTTCCTCATTTATAAGATGGTGAGACTAATGGCTACTTATATGGCAAGGTTTTTTAGACGTAAATGAAATATTGCAAAAAAGTAATTATCACAGTCCCGGCTATGCATTGGTATGTGTCATCAGTGCTAGTAAATATTTGAGTCTTTAGAAAAGAAATCTTTATTTTAAAATTACATTTTATTTTAGAGCTCTGAAGCCACATGATTTTAAATTCTAAATCTACACTGGGCCAGAGCAGCTGGCTGATAAATAGATTACATTCCAAATGTGCTTCAGTAGACACCATTAGCGAAATTGAAAAACATAATAGAAAAAGACAGGAACTCTCTAGGAACAGTGTCCCTCTACACTTACAAAGAATGTGTCCTGTTTTCACATGTGGTATCGTACAGTTGGAATTTTGGTTTTGGTGAGTTTTTTACTATTAATAAGTAATATTTTAAATAGGATTATTTTTATAATCCTATTATGAGCTCATGTTCTCAACTTTTGTGTGAGTAGTCGCAGTGTTTTGTTTTGTTTTGTTTTAAATAGAGATATGGGGGTCTTGCTATGTTGCCTAGGCTGTTCTCGAACTCCTGGCCTCAAGCAGTCATCCTGCTTTGGCCTCCCAAAGTGCCGGGCTTACAGGCATGAGCCACCATGCCTGGCCTAGTACAGTGTTTAAGATCAGCTACCTTTTTTGGAGATGCTGGAAGTTTGTACAGGAGCGTATAACATTTATCTTTCCTATAAATCTCTAGCTATTTTTAAAGTCAAGCCTAGTTCATACTTCAATTCTGATGAAAATAATTTTATTTATTATTAATGGGAACTGTAGTTATCTGTTTGTGAAATAAACCTTAAATGATGAACCTTTATTAATGATTCACTTATAGAGTAAATGACCACAGGACTAGAATCAAATAGTATAGATTATCCATTGTAAAATCTGGTTGCTTAAGCAGTCAGTGATTATAAGAAAGCAGTTAGATTCTTAGCATTGTTGATGACTAGCGGTTGGATTCTATGTAACTTTTGTCACCCTGTTGGTGTCTTAAAGCTTACTCTATTATGCATTATGTATTTCTCTCTTTACTGAATCGTTAATCAGTACTATTGTTGCTGTTTTTTAAAATGTACAACTAAAATTCTACTCTTTAAGTTATTTTGAAATATACAGTAGATTATTAAATACTAAAAAATTTTAAAATGTGCACTTATAAATTCTTTGTCCTTGATAATTTTTCAGTCTTATTTAAGCCCTGTTTACTGGAAGTAAAAAGAAAAGGAGTTTAGGTTTCATTGTATAGTTGGTTTCCTTTAAACAGATTCTTAGTTTTTGAATATTTAGAGTATCTTAGCCATTTTTATTTGACATAAAAAGAGAGATAATGTAGATCCTATTGCTATATCAGTTGTTGAATTTTTATTATGTACTTTCATTACTATCTGTAAACATAGCTTGAAAAATAAGACTCCACTCCTTAGACCAGTGACCAGAGTTCAACACCCTGGTGGAAATTCAGTATCTTTTTTATTGTCTGTTGTTCAGTAAATATTTGCATATGTCATTTGCTACACGTTTATATATATTTTTGGAGTGTGTTTTTTTTCAGACACTTTTTTTTAGCTCATCCTTGTGAAGAAAGACATTTTTTTATGTATCCTGTGGATTTTGGAGGGGAAGGGCTGGGATTTGGAAGAATGAGGGTTAGAAGCTTGCTAGAATGTCTGTATTTTATACCTAAGTACCTTCAAAGGATTTAAGGCGGCATATTTACTGGTAATTAGTGGGAGCTTAAGTAAAAAGATAGTTTTATTAAAAAGACTTGTAAGGCTGGGTGCGGTGGCTCGCGCCTGAAATCCTAACACTTTGGGAGGCCAAGGTGGGCGGATCACCTGAGGTCAGGAGTTCAAGACCAGCCTGGCCAACATGGTGAAACCCAGTCTCTACCAAAAATACAAAATTCAGCCGGGTGTGGTGGCACGTGCCTGCAATCTGAGCTACTGGGGAGGTTAAGGCACAAGAATCACTTGAACCCAGGAGGCAGAGGTTGCAGTGAGCCGAGATCTCACCATTGCAATGCAGCCCAGGTGACAGAGCGAGTCAGGTTTCAAAAAAAAAAAAACCTTGTAAAGTTATCTAGAATCTGTTTATTACAAATAGTTGTTACTTCTAGAGATTCCCAAAGTGTTTTATTAGTGTAAATAATAAATACGTAATGCATAATATGTAAAAATATATAAATACATAATATTTAAATAATAAATACATAATGCATAATATGTAAAAATACATAAATAATAAATACATAATATTTAAAATAATATATTTCTAAAAGTACATTTCAAAGATCTAGAGTAAAATAGAGCTTATCTCAAACACCTTCTTATTCCTGTTTCCATCCCAGCATGTAATAGGATGAAGAGTACTTAGTAAACAGTCATTCCTTGTTCAATCCATGACTGCTTACTGTGTCCAAAACTGGACTGATACCTTGGGGTTATGGAAAGCACTTAGTACTAGCAAGAGAGCATAAGTACCTACCCTAAGGTACTTATGTTCTAATGGGTTCATGAAATTAGATTGTTTGTGACCAGCATTTTTTAAAAAGAAATGAAATAGCAAATATCAGAATGCGTCACATAGAGTAATGATGTGTAGGTTTGTGAAGATTTTATTTTAATTACATAAATTTATGTATGATAGATTGTGACATTAGATTTCCTACTGTGGCTTTGGGTCAAAACATTTTGGAAGCCACCATTTTAGAGACACCACTCCAAATCTTGCCCAAAAGTGAGAAAAGTGGAGTACTTGGATCAAAGGGTGTGAAAGGTTATAATCAGGGGTGGCCAAGGTGACTCATGCATGTAATCCAGCACTTTGGGAGGATGAGGTGGGCAGTTCACTTGAAGTCAGGAGTTCGAGACTAGCCTGGCCAACATGGTGAAATCCCAGCTCTACTAAAAATACAAAAAAACCTGGCTGAGTGTGGCAGCACATGCCTGTAATCCCAGCTACTTGGGAGGCTGAAGTAGGAGAACCACTTGAACCGGGAGGCAGAGGTTGCAGTGACCCAAGATTGCACTTCAACCTGGGCAACAGAGCAAGACTCCATCTAAAAAAAAGTTATAATCAGACATGAGATGAAAATGGTAAGATTGGCCTTGAACGCCATGCTAAAAAGTGTGGTGGTGGGGAAGTTAGAAAGGCTTTTATTGGGGAAGGCAAGTATTTAAGTTTTTTGAATACCTAATATATTTCTCTGGTTCAAAGCCCCAAAAGTATTGCAGAGCATGTAGTGAAAAGTCTCGCTTTCACCCCATCCTCCAGTCCCCCAGTTAGTTAGTTCTCTTTGTGACAGATATTATTAGTTTTTTGGGTATCTTTCCAGAGATGTTTTATATACGTAAAAAGGCTGTGTATGTTTTTATTTTGTTCCTTTTTTACATAAATGATAGCAGACCATGTACCACATAGTTCTGTTTTTTTGTTTGTTTGTTTATACCTATTATGGGATTTTTCCATCACAGTACAGGAAATGCTTGATGGAAGGTTGTTGAGGAAGGAAAATGACTAGATCTGGTCTATAGGTTAAGCAGTCAAGGCTAAATTAGAAAAACAGAATGTTGCCTTCGAACTTGACCTCAAAACTCACCTTAGATGCTCCTGCCTTTCTTGCCTTAAAATTCTTAAACCACCCTCCAGCTAAACACAGGTGAGACTGTGTACTGTAAAGCCCAGCTTAATTTTCGATTTCTCACTATTTCCACTAACTTTTTATCTGTTTCCCTGTAGGTCTTTGGGACTCTGTCCCTTTACCTCTTCCCAGGAAGGCTTTTCTGACTTGCCCTCCCTTAAATGCTGGGTTAGGGAGCCTCATCTCTCTGCTTATCCTCATCATAGCATCTAGCACACTCAATTGTAATTACATGTTTTCTGGCAATTTTTCTCATACTAGAAGCCCTTTCTATGTACAGGACACATTGCTAGAGTTTTTTTGAATACTTAATGTATTCACTTGGTTCAAAGCTCAAAAAGTATTAAAGAAACTTAAAGATAGATGACCACACAATGTCTTTCTGTCATTAAGGAGTCAGAGAGACAAGATATACACATAAAAAGATAAGTAGTTTTGTGTAAGAAGTATCCAGTGGTTGGGAGATGTATAGTGTTGACTCAGTGACTAAGTGAGTGTGGTATGATGGGTGCGAGTGCCATGTGAGTCACTGGTAGCTGAGTCAATTAAGAAGAACTTATTGGAAGAAGTGGAACCTAATTGAGTAGTAAGGGAATGTGGTATCTTGTGTGAGAAGATAAGTAGATGTGCCGAGAACTGTTTTATGTGAGAAGGGAACATAGCAGAAGGAAATGGGATAAATAGGACTTAGAGAAGTACTGGAAGTGGGCGATGTGGAAAGATGAAGTACGCACTAAGTCCTATGACGGAATCTAAGCAGAGAGATAAGAAATGCTGAGAAAACAGTCATTCATTCAAAAGGAACGGTGAGATGCAATGAGAGGAATACTAAAGGTGGAAAGGGGACAGTCCACAAAGGACCTGTGTGAACAGAGAGGCACATGAAATAAACATAAATTCCCTTAAGCATCTGTGGCCTAGCCTCAGGTCACATGAAAAGTGGGCAGGCCAGCAGGGTCTCAGCTTTCTTATTCCTCCATAGCTGCTCAATCTAATTGACCTGCTGTTTCCTGATGAGGTGTGGTGACTTGTCTCTTGTGGTGTAAGAGGTTTCCTTTAAGTCCCCTCCCCTCCCCTCCCCTCCCCTCCCCTCCC